>NC_047168.1:16303778-16358692 GCF_009819705.1 Hippoglossus hippoglossus
ACATAAGAGGATTAGTGCAAAGGATATGAACATGTGTAATACCAGAGGTGGAAGCTTTCCAACACACACTCTCCTCTGTGTGGTAAAGGTAACTTTGATCCTGTTGTGGTTCCTAGGGAACACACACAGTTGTGTTTCCATGACTTCAGAGGACATTACTTTCAAGTGTGATGTGTGTCTGGAGGTGATGAGCCAGGAGACACACACACACACACACACACACACACACACACACACACACACACACACACACACACACACACACACACACACACACACACCGTCGTCATCAGGAAGCTTCTTAACGTCACATCCTCCACCTGCCGATTCCTGTAAACATACTTTATTTAGCTTTATTATTCATAGACTTTATTATTTATAAACAGTTCTATTGGTATACTTTATTATTTATATTTATTATTTTATATTGACTGTATTATTTATATACTTAACTCAACTTCCAGGTTCGTGTGGGTGGAGGTCAGGTGACACAGTGGTTACCATAGAAACAGTTTGACCACGGATGTGTCTATCTCTGATTGGTTGGAGAACAACTGGGCGAGTTAGTGTGCACACATCTCTCTCTCTCTGTCACCTGAGCAGGTGTGGCTGATCAGGAAGCAAATCGATTTTCAAAATAAATGGGAGCTGTGCTGTAAATAAAATGTCTTGGATTCAGTTTTTAACAAACAAGACTTATAGATTAAATGCTTTTACTGTGAAGTAAAGTTCCAGAAGTGCAGACTTCCTGTTGAAAGTGAAAGTTTGTATTCACACGTCATCAACGTACGAATTCACCTGCTCACGATGAAAAGGTTTAACGGCTTCGTGATCGTCCTGCTCGGTAAGAAAATACGTTAACAGGGGAGGAGGGAGGTGGGAGGAGGTGAGGGGGGAGGAGGGAGGTGGGAGGTGAACAGGGGAGGAGGGAGGTGGGAGCAGGTGAGGGGGGAGGTGGGGAGGAGGGGAGAGGGAGGTGGGAGCAGGTGAGGAGGGAGGAGGGGAGGAGGTGGGAGGAGGTGAGGAGGAGGAGGTGAACAGGTGAGGTGGGAGGTGGGAGCAGGTGAGGAGGGAGGTGGGGGTGGGGGAGGTGAGGTGGGAGGAGGTGAGGAGGGAGGAGGTGAACAGGTGAGGGGGAGGTGGGGAGGTGGGAGGAGTGGGAGGAGGTGAGGAGGGAGGTGGGAGCAGGTGAGGGGGAGGTGGGGAGGTGGGAGGAGGTGAGGTGGGAGGAGGTGAGGAGGGAGGAGGTGAACAGGTGAGGTGGGGAGGGGGGGAGGAGGGAGGTGGGAGCAGGTGAGGAGGGAGAGGGGGGTGGGGAGGTGGGAGGAGAGAGGAGGTGAGCAGGTGAGGAGGAGGGTGAACAGGGGAGGAGGGAGGTGGGAGCAGGTGAGGAGGGAGGAGGGGAGGAGGGGAGGTGGGGAGGTGGGGAGGTGAACAGGGAGGAGGGTGAACAGGTAAGAAGGGAGGAGGTGAACGGGAGGAGGTGAACAGGGAAGTAGGTGAGGACGTGAACATGGGAGGAGGAGGAGGTGAACAGGGGAGGAGGTGAACAGGTGAGGTGGGGAGGGGAGGAGGTGAGAGGGGAGGAGGGGAGGTGAACAGGGGAGGTGGGAGCAGGAAGGAGGTGAGGAGGGAGGAGGTGAACAGGGGAGGAGGGTGAACAGGTAAGAAGGGAGGAGGTGAACGGGAGGAGGTGAACAGGGAAGTAGGTGAGGACGTGAACATGGGAGGAAGAAGGAGGTGAACAGGGGAGGAGGCGAACAGGGGAGGAGGGTGAACAGGTAAGAAGGGAGGAGGTGAACAGGGGAGGAGGTGAGGAGGTGAGGAGGGAGGAGGTGAACAGGGGAGGAGGTGAACATGTAAGAAGGGAGGAGGTGAACAGGTAAGAAGGGAGGAGGTGAACGGGAGGAGGTGAACAGGGAAGTAGGTGAGGACGTGAACATGGGAGGAGGGAGGAGGTGAACATGTAAGAAGGGAGGAGGTGAACAGGGGAGGTGGGAGGAGGTGAACGGGAGGAGGTGAACAGGGAAGTAGGTGAACATGTGACGAGGGAGGAGGTGAACAGGGGAGGAGGGAGGAGGAGCAGTTTCCTAGAGATTGGCGGATGATGTCTCGTGTCTGTGTCCTCACAGTTTCCCAGCATGCCTTGTGTGTGGAGGTGTATGAGGGGGCGGAGTCTGTCCTGCTGCCCTGCTCCCCTAATGTCTCTCAGGTGGATGGAGTTTTGTGGAAGCGCAGCAGCTCCATCGTTCACGCTCGTAAGCAGAGCGGCGACGACCTGAGGCAACAGGACCAGCGATACGTCAACCGAACATCCATGAGGAGCGACGCTCCGCAGAGCGGAAACCTCAGCCTCCTTCTGACCAAACCCTCCGTCAGCGACAGCGACGGCTACACCTGCATTGCCAGACACAAGGGACAAGACCTGAACCGGACATTGGTTCCACTGATGGTCAGAGGTCCTGTAGAAACAGGTCAGAGGTCGAGGTCAGAGTAAATGTGTAATCTTTTTCATTTGACTTTCTTTTAATTCAATTTGAATTGTTGTTGTCGACTGTAGAATCATCGTCAGTTTTGGTCGAGGTCCTCGTTCCCCTGGGAGTGATTGTTGTTCTCGCCATCATCTTCATCTTCATCTTCTTTGTTGGAAAAAGAGAAGAGACAGAGAAGGTAGTCGATTTACCCTCCTGTGTGTGTGTGTGTGTGTGTGTGTGTGTGTGTGTGTGTGTGTACTTCCTCAGGTCTGCTGGTGATGGGTGACACCCTCTGGTGGTTTCAGTTAGTTCACAACAGTTGACACAACATAGGAACAGTTGTTGTGGTACCCGATGGGGGGGCAGTCATGATCGTCAACGGGGGGGTTTGTGAACATGTGGGGCCTGACCGCCTGACGAGAGGCAGGAGGTTGTTGGCCCAGTCCCTCACTTCGGGTGAAGCCTGAGAAGCTTCGTGGTCAGACCTACTGTCTAAGCTAAGCTCAGCATGATAGTTACGTGTCAGTAAAAAGACGGAGCCTTCTCTCCGCACTCTGCGTTCATTCGTCTGTATCTGTACTCGTTTTCTGAAGGCTTACAGATACAGACCAAACCAACGATTCACCGGCCTGGGAGCTGGTCCTGCAGGGGAGGCTGCTCAGGTCCACTGGGGTCCAGGAAAACTCTTCAGCTGCTGGTTGAAGGGGTTGAAGATTAGTCTCAGGGCAGAGTAAGGTTACTGATAAGAGATCAGCTCCATTGCTCAGAGGTCGGGGTAGGTTTCTCCTCATGTGTCTTCTTGGAAACACTTGATGGTTTTTAGATGTTCTCACCTCCAGGGGTCTTCTGTTGAGAGGCTCACGGCTCCCTTTGGGGTTGCCTGACTGCTGGGTATCTTGGGACTTGTATCGATTTTCTCACTGGTAAGATGGGAACCTGCTTTGGTGGAAGTCCATGTGGTAACGGTTCAGCTTTGTCTTTGAGTGATTCTGACCTTTGTCAGACCGAACAAGTCTTGAGGACCCTTGGCCTCAGTTTGCTGAGCTCCTCAGCAGGCCATTACATTCGGGAAGTCTACATGGGAGAGCCATGTTGTTCACCACCAGAAGCTCCTTCTCGCTCCACAGGTGAGGATTTAGTGCTGGTTTCAGGCTCCTGCTGCTCAGCAGGAGTTCCCGTTGTTGGATGGTTGTGTGTCTTGGTTTTACACCCAGGTGATCACTGATCTGGTCTTCATCGCAGCAGTTATTCTGGTCTGTGGAGACATCAGAACTGGAACTTAATGTCCAGCTGTTTCATCTCAAACTCTACATTTAACTTGTAGTAATGTGAGATACTGATGTGACATTTGACAAAGTAGTAAGAGTGACTTGTAGTGTAATTGTTTTTTCCTTGTGTGGTGTTGAACATGTCTTTTTAGGTCGACACGAGTCATCCAACCAGGTGAACCTGGAGCCACTCTCCACTTCAGGTCCCGTCCCCTCATTAATACACAAAACTTAAAACATTGAACTGATGAAAAATGTGCTGCTGCTGACGTCGTGTTTTTTATCCTCTCAGTCCTAAAGGTGGAGGTGGAATCAGGGGCGGAGTCTGTCCAGCTGCCCTTCGAAACCACAGCTGACCTGTCTGAAGGCGACAAAGTGGAGTGGATGGACAGAAGCGACATGAAGGTCCACGTGTATCAGAACATGTCAGATCAGCCTGAAGAACAGCACCAGGCTTACAGAGGCAGAACACACATGAGTGAAGACCCCCTGAGAACCGGTGACCTCAGTCTGACCCTGAAACACCCCACAGTCAGAGACAGCAACACCTACAGCTGCACCATCAGCAGGGACGGACAAGTCCTGGGGAGAAAACAAGTGGAGCTACAGGTCAAAGGTCAGTGCTGCAGACACAGGTCAAAGGTCAAAGGTCGGTGCTGCAGACACAGTGAGACGGGTTTCTTGACTGATGTTGAACATGTGTTTTATACACGTTGTGGAACTGCTACTCCAAATCTGTTTATATCCAACTTGTAATCAGATTTAAGTCTGCACAGAAAAAAGAGAAGAAATATATATTTTTTAAATAAGATCCAAACACATTTAGATGTTGAAATTAAATTTAATTAAGGGCTCGTTCACAACTTGTTTGTTTCAGAGCCTCAGGCTCTTCAGTTAGGGTTAGGGTAAGGTTCCTCAGAGCAGAAGAGGTGTTCTGGGTCTGGATCAAACTGAACCTGGTTCTGTTGGTTTGCAGTGAAAACACTTTGTTGGACAGTTTGGACTTTTGGACCAATCACAGGAAGTAGAGACAGAATTAAACAGAAGAAGAAGAAGAAGAAGAAGAAGAAGAAGAAGAAGAAGGGGAAGCAGCTGCAGTCTTCACGAGGACGTTCATTTGGTGTTGAGTACTGTAGTACTGTGGAGTACTGTCGTACGTGGAGTACTGCAGTACTGTAGTACTGTGGAGTACTGTCGTACGTGGAGTACTGCAGTACTGTAGTACTGTGGAGTACTGTCGTACGTGGAGTACTGCAGTACTGTCATACTGTGGAGTACTGTAGTACTGTGGAGTACTGTCGTACGTGGAGTACTGCAGTACTGTAGTACTGTGGAGTACTGTCGTACGTGGAGTACTGCAGTACTGTAGTACTGTGGAGTACTGTCGTACGTGGAGTACTGCAGTACTGTCGTACTGTGGAGTACTGTCGTACTGTGGAGTACTGTCGTACGTGGAGTACTGCAGTACTGTCGTACTGTGGAGTACTGTCGTACTGTGGAGTACTGCACCTGAAGGTACTGACGCTGCAAGTGATACCATCATGATGTTACCATGGCAACCAAGTGAAGCGCTTCATTCATGTTCTCCATTCAAACAGAAGACTATTCCCCCCCCAACTGACAACAGCCCAGGTCAGACGCCGTCTGCAAACCAATCAGAGTCAAGTATAGGTAGACTCCGCCCACGTAGGTGATGACGACAGGACGTACGTATGTCAGACAGAATTCTTTAGTCCCTAAATTACAATGTGAAACCAAAACTACCAGATCAAAGGAAACTATGAACCAACACATGAAGCCTCAGACTTATTTCTATAGATTGTCTCTCTGGGAACACTCTGACCAAACACATCAGATTTCAGTCTTTTACTCCCTCGCAACACGACACAAGACAAATCCGAGAACGTCATGTGACTGTTTGTGACCAGAGCAACTGAAGAGACCTGCACTGATACTTCACAGATGGTCAACCTCCATTTCTCTCACTTCCACGTTGGGAAGCCACATCATCAGTTTACCTATGTCATCACCTCAGCAACAAATACAGGCTGCACCCACAGAACTGATCTGATCACTTCCACGTAACAACTTCTAAAATTCAGTTCCATTTGTTTTGATGGAAACAAATATCGTTATATTCACAGTAGCATTTGTAGCACTGATCATCTCCAACACCTGGGTTTGGTTTCCAGATCTCTGTCCCCTCTCACCCTCTGGTCTTCAGCTTTCTCTTCAACTCAGTCATCTGCATTGCTGACGTTGTGCTTTTTATCCTCTCAGTCCTAAAGGTGGAGGTGGAATCAGGGGCGGGAGTCTGTCCAGCTGCCCTTCAAAACCACAGCTGACCTGTCCGAGGACGACAAAGTGGAGTGGATGGACAGAAGCGACATGAAGGTCCACGTGTATCAGAACATGTCAGATCAGCCTGAAGAACAGCACCAGGCTTACAGAGGCAGAACACACATGAGTGAAGACCCCTGAGAACCGGTGACCTCAGTCTGACCCTGAAACACCCCACAGTCAGAGACAGCAACACCTACAGCTGCACCATCAGCAGGGACGGACAAGTCCTGGGGAGAAAACAAGTGGAGCTACAGGTCAAAGGTCAGTGCTGCAGACACAGGTCAAAGGTCGGTGCTGCAGATGCAGGTCTGTACAGCTGACCGTGTGGTTTGTTGTCCTCTCAGTCCTAAAGGTGGAGGTGGATTCAGGGGCGGAGTCTGTCCAGCTGCCCTTCAAAACCACGCGGACCTTAAGGACTCATCCTTGAAATGGTTGCTTGAGGAATCTGAACCATCAAAAACAGTCCATGTTTTTTGTATCGACCCTGATGTGCCTGAAGAACAGCACCAGGATTACAGAGGTCGAACACAGATGAGTGAAGACCCCCTGACAACCGGTGACCTCAGTCTGACCCTGAGACACCCCACAGTCAGAGACAGCAACACCTACAGCTGCAGGGTGTTTTATCAGGGACTCCATTTCCTGATAGAGAAAACTGTGCAGCTTGAGGTCAAAGGTCAGAGTTTGTCTCTTGTTGTTGGTTTGTGTCTGTCTTATTGTCCTCTGTCTCATTGTCCTCCGTCTCCTCTGCAGATGGAATCCTGGGTGAAGATGAAACGATCAACAATAGAAGAAGCAGTTTCACTGATCCAACTCCTCTGATGGCGGATCAATCCGACCAATGAATTTTATCTGCCTGTTGTTATCCTGATTTCTGTCTCGTCAAGTTTATTCTTTTCCTTCTCCGAGTCCAGAGCTGTAGGATCCAGATCTGTTACCACTGCTGAGCTATTACCAATACCTGTGGTTGTTGTTGTGACCTGGTGCTGTTGTAATGAATAATATTATTACCTCACTGTCTTCTGGTCAGAACTTCATATTCATACGTTGCTGAATGTTTGGAACAAATTAATGCCACGAGTTAGTAAGGTGTGACAACGAGGACTCCTCCACTGACCAGGAGTGGTCAGATGGAGATGTTGGTGGACGTGGGCCAGCGGCTCACAGTCCCATCACATACTGTCACTAAGATCTGACCTGATGCTCTGGTCCAACACCCTGCTCCTCGTCTGCTTGGTAGAACTGACAGAACCCTGTGAGGATAATGTTGAATAAGAGGGAAAGGGTGCGGTATTCAGACACGGGATTTGAGGCAGAGCATCGAGACTGGAAAGCAATAGTTTGACCTGTGAAGGTTGGCTGCAGGAGTTTCATTCCAACATCCACCATCAGGTTGCTCAAAGATCTGGGATCCATGGACCGGTCCTGCTCCAGACCATGACAGAAACATCACACACTGCAGAACGCTGCAGCCACCGGCTCTGGATCAGGAGGAAAGATCCCAACTGGGCCCAGGATGCTAGAGACCTGCACCCAGATCAACCTGTGGGGGGCCGGCCTCAGAAGAGGGTGTCTGGTGATTAAAAGGCCGAAACACCTGAGGACACTAAGGTACACAGCTGAAGACATGTCCCGAACATCCGCTGGTCACTAACATCCGATTACATCAACTAGCGGGAGGCATTAATTAGTGTGGCTGAATATACATTACGTATTCTCCATCTTGTCCTATGTTCTAAATGGGACAGTGTTTATTTTAAAAAGACATAGAGGTAACGATGTCTGATCTACTGAGCGGCCACATGGTTTTCATAGTACTTTCATAGTGCTGCCATACAAGCCAGTAGCCAGTCACATTTACCTTTAGCCTCAGGTACCCTCATCCTGTATCGTTGATTACAAGGTCAGAACACAAGGTCAGAACACCTGATGACGCTAAGGTGCACAGCTGAAGTTATGTCCCTAACATCCGCTGGTGGCTGCTAACACCTGCTAACACCTACTAACACCTGCTAACACCTACTAACACCTGCTAACACCTGCTAACACCTACTAACACCTGCTAACACCTACTAACACCTGCTAACACCTAACACCTACTAACACCTGCTAACACCTGCTAACACCTACTAACACCTGCTAACACCTGCTAACACCTACTAACACCTGCTAACACCTGCTAACACCTGCTAACACCTGCTAACACCTACTAACACCTGCTAACACCTACTAACACCTGCTAACACCTACTAACACCTGCTAACACCTGCTAACACCTGCTAACACCTACTAACACCTGCTAACACTACTAACACCTGCTAACACCTGCTAACACCTGCTAACACCTGCTAACACCTGCTAACACCTACTAACACCTGCTAACACCTGCTAACATCTACTGGTAGTTGATAACCTAAATTGTTCAGAAGACCTTGAAACACACAAGAGATATTCACCACCTTGTCCTATATTCTAAAAAATGTTGTGACAACAAGTTATTAAAGCGTGACAGAGAAAGATCACTGAGATGTGTACAAAATGAATGATCCTAATTAATAATTAAATACCTACTCAACCAGTTCCTGGTGGAAAACGTGTGTAAGTGTGTCATGTCGTCACATCTGGGAATCAAACCATGGTCACTATCACATAGCTGACAATGGTCTGACAGAGAAGGTGAAGACGCTGGTGAACCAGTGAGCTGCTCGTGTGTCGACATATTTTTGGACACATGGTTCGTGACGTGTTGAGGTTGTTAACAGGGAAGTGAAGCTGCAGCTCAGTCGTCCTCGAGAAGACATGAAGTCTGTGTCTCTGCTGCTGGGTGAGTCCAACACACACTGCATTCATCCATCCATCCCTTCATTCATCCATCCATCCCTTCATCCATTACGTAAAACCTCGCTCAGTAGATTGTGTCTTGTTTGACATTATTGTGACAAATTGAAAAGTCTCGTTCAGCTGTTTTATTCTTTCTTGTTATATTATATATATATAGTCTGAGCAGTCCTCAGGTGGACAGAGGACACAGGGTCTTTCTGTTACTGTCCCAGGACATATGTGATGACATCATGTTTGACCACCGTGGTGTGCAACGTCTTTCACTGACCTCTTGTTACAGGGCTGTCTGTGCTGCTGCTGTCTGGACTGACAGTTTCTGCAGGTGAGCTTACTGTAACTAACTGTAACTGTAACTAATATTGTAACGAACTGTAAACTAATATTGTAACTATCTGTAACTAAGTGTAACTACTGTTGTAACTAACTAACTAACTGTCTCCTTCAGTCTCTCTGAGTGTCAGTCCAAACCTCCAGCATTCTTCATAAAGACTCAGTGTCTCTGAGTTGTGTTGAAGGAGGACAGACAGGTGGACAGATAATGAAGAGGACAGCAGGAGGACAGACAGGTGGATGTGGACAGAACTTTGAGACGATGAATGGTTCGTCCTGCAGCTTCCCACATTTATCTTGTTCAGACTCCGGAGTTTACTGGTGTGAAACCAGCGATGGACAAAAGAGTCAACAGGTCAACATCAGTGTCCGAGGTACAGTCTTCACACAGCGTCCAAAGACAACTGTTTGTTTGTTGTTTACCTGTGGGTGTATCCTTCTCTTCAGATGATCCAGTTATCCTGCAGATCCCTGCACTTCCTGTGCACACAGGATGATGTCACACTTCGCTGTAAAAGCAAAAACGGGTACTGTGAGACAGCGTATTTCTTCAGGGACAAGGTCTACCTCTCCTCCGAACTAGAGGAAAAGTGGATCGTCAGAGACGTGAGACGGACGGACGAAGGGAATTACTCATGTTCTACTGAAACATATGAATCTCCTCACAGCTGGCTCAGGGTCGCAGGTGTGTGACATCACTTCCTGTTTTCACTTAACACACACAAGCTGAAAATAAACAGAACCAGTGTGGTCTCTCCACAGCTCCACCCCTCCTCCCTCCTCTGTGTTCAGACTCTTCTGCCTCCTGGTGGTCGTCTGTCTGTTCTGCATCTGCTCCGTCATCATGATGTCAAGGTGCTGCAGCAGGATGACGGGTACACACATATACACACACACACAGTAACACACATATATACACAGTAACACACACAGTAACACACACCTGAACTTGTTAAATTGTCCACAGAAACAAATCAGCCGTTTCCATGGAGATGACCCCGTGTGTTGAAGAGTATGATTACATCACTGCTGATGTCATCACTCACCATGATGTCTGAGCGGAATGCATCGCTATAGAGCTACTATTAGCATCACCAGCTGTTTGCTAACGTTATCATCACATACTGTTTTATTAATGAGTTATGTTTTTTTTATTTCTGACATTTTTCTTCGTGTTTCCTTTCTTCTTCTTTGTCGTCGACTGGACACTCTCTCTCCCTGAGGTACAGACTGGTACTGCAAGATGAGCCAGGCCAAGGCTTGCTGCTCAGCGTGCTTCAGTAGATGTGTTCAATCAATATTAATTATATCAATATTTAAACTAAAGAACTCTTTAACAGAAGAACAGAAAGACGTCCTGTTTCTTCTGGAACTTTCTGTTTTTGTTTTCAGTTTGAACATGTGACGCTTCAGCTGCTTCCACAATAAAAGATGCAAATATACAAACATTTAAAAACGTTAACATGTTTCATTCTGATGTTTTATTATCTTCTCACAGACACAAGTTCTCACTCTCTCACCCTCTCACCCCATCATTCCCCCAATCTCTCACCCCCTCATTCTCTCACCCTCTCACTCTCACTCTCTCACCCCATCACTCTCTCACTCTCTCACCCTCTCACTCTCTCATCTCTCACCCCCTTATTCTCTCATTCTCTCACCCCCTCATTCTCTCATTTTCTCTCATTCCCCCAATCTCTCACCCCATCACTCTCTCACTCTCTCACCCCCTCATTCTCTCATTCTCTCACCCCCTCATTCTCTCATTCTCTCATTCCCCCAATCTCTCACCCCCTCATTCTCTCACCCTCTCACTCTCACTCTCTCACCCCATCACTCTCTCACCCTCTCACCCCATCAGTCCCCCAATCTCTCACCCCCTCATTCTCTCACCTCTCACTCTCACTCTCTCACCCCATCCTCTCTCACTCTCTCACCCCCTCATTCTCTCATTCTCTCACCCCATCACTCTCTCACTCTCTTACTCTCTCTCCCACCCTCTTACTCTCTCATCCCTTCACTCCCCCACTCTCTCACTCTCTCATTCTCTCAGTCTCTCATCCTCTCACTCTCTCACCCTCTCACTCTCTCACCCAATCACTCTCTCACCCCATCCCTCTCACTCTCTCACCCCATCACTCTCACCCTCTCACCCTGTTACCCTCTCACTCTATCACTCTTTCACCCCATCACTCTCTCACTCTCTCACCCTCTCACTCTATCACTCTTTCACCCCATCACTCTCTCACCCTCTCACTCTCTCACCCCATCACTCTCACCCTCTCACCCCCTCATTCTCTCATTCTCTCATCCTCTCACTCTCTCACCCTCTCACTCTCTCACCCAATCACTCTCTCACCCCATCCCTCTCACTCTCTCACCCCCTCACTCTCACCCTCTCACCCTGTTACCCTCTCACTCTATCACTCTTTCACCCCATCACTCTCTCACTCTCTCACTCTCTCACCCTCTCACTCTATCACTCTTTCACCCCATCACTCTCTCACTCTCTCACCCTCTCACTCTATCACTCTTTCACCCCATCACTCTCTCACCCTCTCATTCTCTCACCCCATCACTCTCACCCTCTCACCCCCTCATTCTCTCATTCTCTCATTCTCTCACTCTCTCACCCTGTTACCCTCTCACTCTCTCACTCTATCACTCTTTCACCCTCTCATCACATATCTCAGTTCAGTTTCTTATAATAATTTATTTTCATTATACAACAAGTGTGTGTGTGTGTGTGAGTGTGTGTGTGTGTGTGTGTGTGTGTGTGTGTCTGCCTAGAACCAGTGAGATGCTCTGTATATTCAGTCAGACTGACGCAGTCTTACTGCTACATGTCTAGAGAAAGGCGTGCTGCGCTTCACACAGAAACTAATATTTATCTTTATAACATTGTTATTATTTTGCTTGTAATCATGGGTATATATATATATATATATATAACTGTCGGCACTGCTGTACTGAGTAGCTGTCTGTCAAACTGCACCAACAAGATAGATGTGTCAGAGAATAATGTTTCCCACAGATTAAAACCAGACAGTGTAACCTGCTGAGTAGTGTCCCTGGATTTATTTCTCTTGATTCATTTATCAACCAGTTCAATCACTGAACATCTCATTTAAGTCGTAAGATCATCAACTCATATTTACAGTTTTTTTTTTGTCCTTTGACTCAATATGTGAAGATGATAGAAGAATAAGGGAAAGTGCTCAGTTCATCCAGAGCCTGAGCACCTGGACGTCTCAGGGAGTGGAGGGAGTGAAGTACTAGAAGGAAGATCATTTCCATTTTGATCTTTCTCATCATCACTAAACCTGAAGAAGTCAGATATGAGTGCAGGACGTACATATGCAGCTTTGCCTCCACCAGGAGGGTTATGTTTCTCCCCTGTGTGTTTGTAAGCAAGATCACACAAAAACAACTGAACAGTTTTCCATGAAACTTAATGGGAGATGGGACATTGGCCAAGAAAGAATTCAGTAAATTTTTGGTGTGGATCCAGGAAAGATTTCTCACTTTCTTGCGAGATAGGGCGTCTTTTACCATATTCATCAAATTCTCTTTATCTGCCCTTTATGAATAAACCAGACATGTTTAGTGGACTAATATTTGTGAGTGTGTGCAATATGGTGCAGATCCAAATTTAACAGTGGTTCAGAATTGTTCTAATCGAGAAAAACAGGATCAGAGTGAATCAGTTGTTTCTCCCAGAGACTCTCGTGGTGTTTATATATTCTACATCAGAGCCAGCAGATGGCGGCAGAGCACCGTCGCATCCCCGGGTGTCCGGGTTCACCGGGTCCACAATGACACGGATTCCCTCCATCACAGGCTGTCCACTCCTGCCTCTCACACGTTCACTGCATTGTGGTTTAGTGCTAAAGTAGATTAACTGTGTGTGTGTGGCCATAATTAGGAATTAATCTTATCATTTGAAGGAAAATTTCAATTTCCCACGGGCATATTAATTGTGTATACATGTAATTGGGCATCTTTTTTTCCCGCCTAAATGGACCTCTTTTCTTCCTTAACTGCAAGTAATTACACGCATATACATCCAGGCTGAGGCCATCGCTCGGCGAATTTGAGGAAAGAACACTACCGAATCACCTTTACTCCCCGTAGACCCAGCCAGTATAATTATCATCCCCGACTTAAAGCGGCGTGGTTAATTCCAGCCCTCACGACAACACATCTGCACAAAAAGACTCGACGTTTCCCCGTCGCTGCAATTTCCTCGGCCCCCCCGGTGGGAGCGCCGCTCATTGTGGAGGCATTTTCATGTCGCCGGCTACTTCTCCCCGAGCATGAAATTAGTAAATCCAATAATTTGGGTTGATTTAAGAATGCAGGGGCCGACTGCAGGGTCACATGCACATTGGTAATCAATACTAATCACCATTTCACTCCCCCTCCCCACCACCTTTAGACTCACATGTGAGTCTGATCTCATTGGACTGATTAAAGGCTGCAAATGAAGGGTCCTGATTCTCATCAAAGGTTCGCCCCGCACGCTCCCGAACTTTGTCTTCGTTTAATTTTACATCGTCTTCGCACAGAGCCCCAGCTCCACGTGGCTGAGCAGTGAATCTCCAGAATAGCACGTGAACTTTGACCTTTTCAGATTAAAAGCACATTCTCCTTCCCTCTCACACGGTCCAATTTCACTTCTAATGAACCACAGTGGCTGGAAAATTCCGGCGCCTGTAATAAGTCGTGAAGAGCAGCCGATGTTGAAACAGACGACTGCATAGGTATTGCGATAACAATGGCAATGAGAGCCAATAAATCCTGGCTGGCTGAAGATCGAGAAAGCTATATTTTTTTTTTTACCAAATGAATCACACATGTATGACATTCAGAATTAATATTTATGAACAAATAAAATCGATGCAAAAAACATTTGCGCATAATACGTAGAGGGGAGAGATGAAAAAGTGGAGAACAGCAGAAGTTATAGATTTGCCACGGTCCCCATTGGCTGCATTGAAAACGTATCCCTCTGCTGGTGCTGCATGGCTGCCAAATAAACAAGGGATTTGATCCACCCCTCGCACACGCACACGCACACGCACACACACACGAGACAAGCTCTGCGTTTAAAACAAGTCCAGCTAGCTACACTCCCACTTTAGGCGCCCTGCAATACTAATAATCTGAGATTCTCCGTCTGACGATTAAGACGCCCATGGAGGCATGGAAAGATCTCAATTCCATTATCGTCTGTGCTGCTTCACTCTGTCCACTGAGCCTTTACTTACTTATTAGGACGAGTCTGCCGTATTTTGTTAAGGGAAACGATTATTGAAATCCGCATGAAAAAAGGCAATTTCCCTCGTTCTCTCTTTTCCTTCCCCCTTTGCTCCCTCACTCTCACACTTCATTGGGATCAGACAGATCTAAAGAATGGCATTTGCGCACTAATGAAATTCGCTCTGCATCATTTCCGATGTTAATCTCCGCATGGAAACCGACTCGGGAGTCTTTATTTACTCGTTTGCATGTGACAAACGGTCAGAGTTGACTTGAATTTCGCCCCCCCCCCACCCCCCCCCCACCCTCCCCCCATCCTGTTTAACCGAAGCTACAGGCTGGGAGCGTCGGCCCGGCTCGGAGACTGCAGCTTCCACTTTGATGTATTGGAGTTAATATCTTCCTGACATTTCTCAGGACAGATTTTCATCACTGGATTCATCTGTACTTTTGGGGCTGTGTGATAAATGAGTCGGGACATTCATTTTCCTCCCCTCATCTCTCGCCTCTGTGCAGAGAAGATGTGTGTGTAGGTGTAAATATGTATCTGATGTGGAGACGCTGGGGTGTGAATCCTTGCATGAGGTTTGGTCTCCTTGTGTGTGTGTGTGTGTGTGTGTGTGCATGTGTTTTGTATATGTAGCCCCCAGTAGCTCAGAGTGAGCCGGAGTCTGGCGTGAGCATACTTGTGACACGAAATAGACGGCGGCGTTAATGGAACTGACGTTAATTTGACAGAGCGCTCAGTAACATGCAAAGTCACTCACAGTTCATAAGAATAATATTAACTCGGCATTAACATGCACGGCTGTCTGTCGCACCAGATGCCGAGCGCTTTTTGGAGAGAGAGAGAGAGAGAGAGGGGGAGAGAGAGAGCTCTGCAGCAGCAGCCCTCGTCTTTCTGGGCCACGGGTGGATGATGGCTGGAGTTTATATGCAAGAACGAGAAAAGCCTCATTCTTAGTGTGTTGGTGCTGACACGCTTGAAACTCCTGTGCTGTGGCTGCAGGGAGACACTCTGCACGGCTGTCATCCAGCAGCATTCTGGGAATAGCTAAACGCAACCCGACGACGTAAAGGTTGTGGTTCGGAAGCCGGTTTGGACGTAAAAAACACTGCACGGCGGATATAGCTTTTTCCACTTGATGAACTGCTGGCATGCCCTTGAGCAGAGCAGAGCAACACACACACACACACACACACACATATATAACAGGTGTAGCCAGTGGAAATGCTGAGGGCTATTTAGTCCCAGCCATTAACACTAATCAAAAACCACTTTACCTGATAAGAACTGCAGGGATCGTCTACCCAACTACCGGCGCCCGCATCCCTCTTCGCGAGTATTGACCTGGCCTGAACAAGGTGCCACTAGTAAGAACCATGAGGGTGATGAAGAGATAGAGGTGAGAGCGCTAATCTGGGGCAGAGAGCGAAAACAGGGAGCGTTCGGCTGCTGAGCTGGACGATCGGAACGCGATCTGTCGCAGGCTGAACAGGTAAGAAGGCAATTTACTGTTCACACAACATGCCCTACATGGCTAGACACAAGCACATTAATGCAAAACACACCGAGGGGGGGGAAATACGGCGTGCCACAACACACACACACACACACACATGCAGAGAGAGGCCTGTGTAGGATGTATTGGACATTGACCAGACCTCATGAAAGATTCAGTTATGTAGATGGACTGCATGTTGGGCTGCCTTAGTGAGCAAAGGCCACAGGGGCCACCTCCTCCTCCTCCTCCTCCTCCTCCTCCTCCTCATCCTCCTCCTCCAGGTGATAGAAACCTCCTGATGTCACTAAAATACAATAGTGCATCGTGTTTGTTTCATCAGCAAATTTTGATGGAGAACATTTGCATTTTTTTCCACCAGGAAGACGAAACAGTGACGATACAAAACCGACTTAATCTGACATTAAATGTGACTGGACCCTTGGTAGGATGTGTTTAAAGGTGCCAGTATTTTCTCTCTCTATATATATAAATAATGACTACGTGTATGTCTAAGGGGTTGTGATGAATCCGTGACTGTATATAATGATGGACGCCATGAGACACGAACACGTCTAATCATTTCCGGTCATTCATATCACCATGATGTATTTTTAAGTGTTCATTTCTCTGATTAGTTTAGTTTTAGTTATTAGCTGCTGAAAAAACAGGAAGAGACGTCATGATTGACAGCTGACACTGTTTCTTGATTGGTCCGATGGGTGTATGGGCAGGACTTCGGTGCCACAGCTCCACTTCCTGATCACTACTGAAGAGTCTTGACTCCAAATGACATCACCAACGTGACATGGCAGCGCCCATATTTTGGCGTTTTACTTTTATTTTATCCTCCAGCCAATTCATTTGAACTAAAACAAGCTTGAATGTGTTTGTTGAAGCTGATGAGACTAAAATGTTTTCTTAGCAAATGATCGTCAACTTGAAACGGACTGAAAGTAAACTTGTATTAAAATATTACAAGAGCATCGGGGCCGTCCAGCTTTAAGTCGGCAACATCTTCGAAAAAGGGAAAAGTCGAGGAAAATCTCTTCACTCTTATGTAAAATCTCTGAAAGCGGCTCTTGTTTTATCCCTCGGCTCTCGTTGGCTCCTCCACCTACACAATCCCCCTCAACCAGGCTGTTTGTGTCTGCGCCGGGTTTTTTGATGTTTTCCACTCTCCCAACAGTGTTTTCGGCGAAGGAATACTGTGAATCTGCTGCGTGGCTGCGGTTGTGTCAGCACCCACATGGATGCTGGAGTCTGGAGGCTGTTGGGGCTCGGATCAGGGGAGGAGGAGGAGAGAAGGGCTGCCGAGAAGATCATGTTGCAGAAAAAGACAAGAAAAACTGCGGTGTCCTACTGCAGATTTCCACCGCTTCATACATGCATAATTCAATTTAATATTTTCCCATTTTGTGGTTGTAAATATTCATGAATGATAAGAGCTCAGGGCGAACTTCTTCCAAAACTTGGCGAATGTGTGGAAACTTGCTTCCCTCGACATGTGTCTTGGCCGGAGTTGTTTTTGTCGCCCCTTGCTTTAACAAGATCAATATCGCAACATCGCTGTACCACCCCCCCACTCACTACATAAAGTGTTATGTTACACCATCACCGGCGCATGAAATAATGAATTCACGGCTTGACACAAAGGCGGATGACGGCATATTTGAACAGTCAAAGAGAGCGAGAGAGAGAGGGAGCGAGAGGGGAGAAAGAGGGAGAGAGAGAGAGAACATTCCCAAAATTAATTTTCATCTCCAGGGTTCATGCATATTTAATAGAGAGCGCTTGAATATCATAGGGTAATACTAGCCCGGCGTGCATACAGAGGCCTGGGCTGCGGAGAGAAAATAAACGACCGTGATCGTTGTCATGAGCAATAACTCTCTGTAGAGCTGGGAAACAAAACAGCCAGAAATGCTTTGATGAAGGAGAAGAGGAGGAGGAGGAGGAGGAGGAGGAAGAGGAGGAGGGGGGTGGCGAAGGAGAGAGAGACGTAGCAAAGCGAAGGAAAGCGAGCGAGACAGAAAGAAGCTGTAGCAGAGGTTAAATGCTGGTGGAGTGATGGTCCCCTTGGATGCAGCTGCCGTGGCTGCTGCTGTCTTTGTTTTGCAAGGGTGGGGGGGGTCAGAGCAAGGGAGTATGGGATATGGGGATGGCGAGGGGGCGGCGGCGGCTGACGACTGAGTGACAGTAGTTGACAAGCCCTGTGGATGCCATCCCAGGAGGCTCTTTGTTGCCCCCCCCCGCCCCCTTCTTCAATGAGTAAACACATCACAGAATCAGCACATGCGAGTGTGTGTACGCTTGTCTCGCACGTACACACGACTGTGCACGTAGACATGCACACACACAAATCCTTGAGAACATGCTCGCACAAACAAATACAAGTTTTTTTGGGGGGGGGGTTGTCAGTGAGGAGCAGACTGAAAACGAAGCTCCAACCCCCTTTTATTTCTTTTTTAAAGCGCATATCAAACATTAAAAGCGTCCGCCATTACCGTTTCTAACATCAGGGCGCGCGTTCCTTTCACCTGTGAGCTCCAGGTAGCGCAGTGCAGCACATACGGAGCGAGTGTCTGTGTTTACCTATTAAAAGTCTCGGCGCTTATCCCACATTCATCCCACGTGCGGGGAAAAAAAATGAGGCATGAAACAGCGTTGTCATGCTGAACAGAATTTTAATTACCGACCACTCCTCCCTTCCCGGCATGTGCGCTCATTCAATTGGTCTGAATAACGGCGAGAAATAAAAAAAAAAAAAGGAAGGAAGAAGAGGCGCCATGAAAGAAGAGGAGGCCTCTGAGCGGTTAGACAGCGCCATTAACACGCGGCGCTATCAGAGCGTTCAGCAAAAAAGCCAATATCAGAGTGCAATATTAACAGCACGCGGAGCGATTCAGCCACCTGAAAGCAATGAGAAGAGGGACGAAATATGTCAGTCATTTTCTTTTAAAAAAGGTACCAAGGCTCTTCTTTCTTCTGCTGGAGAATTAAAAGCGTCGGTGCTAAACCCTAAAGCCTGTTCGGAATGGGCCATTATCTTGGCCTGTGCTAAGACTGCAGAGCTACTTCAGCATTATTCCTTGTCATTAAGTGAGTCCTCCTCAAACAGTTCTACAATATACTGTCACTTTCTATTGTTTGTCTATGGTGCAGAGTGAAGTCAGCCAACGTTGTGCTCATCCTACCTGGTTTATCTGCTATGAAGGTTTTATGGACAATGTTTTTCATAAATTGAAACTAAATTGGCTTTATTACTATTCATGTGTCCAGTTTATGAAGTTTGAATCATTTATGAACTGCTATTTTTTCCCCCCCACACATTGCACGTCAGCTATTTCAGAGATCTGTTCAGCAATCGACACAATCTTCGGACCCATGTCACAAATTTTCTAAATAAAAGCTCTAATCAGCTCAATTTAAAGCATTGCAGCAATAAAACAAATGTTGTGCTTTTACTTCGAAAACTAATTGCCAAACAGGAAGTGATTCTATGAATGCCATGATGGAGATCATCACCCCTGAATGTCTGTGTCAGTCCGATATGGTGAAATGAACAATCATCTGGTTGGGCCACTTTTACCCTGCTGACCAATGCTGTTATTTATCTGAGGACATAGAAGAAGACATGTTCAACTTGGTCTGGTGACTCCATGTTAAGCCCCGCCCCCACTGACTGCAAGGCGCTGTTTGCCTGGTTATTTACATTTTATTGATATTTTAAACGCATTACGAGTCCATATCGCACCAATTTGACTCCACATTTCCTCGCCCCCTTAACGATACACACTACCAGTGTGAAGCCGATAAGATGAATAGTTCTCGAGACAGAGATTTGTGAAATAAGTAGGTAGAAGATGGAGAATTTGAGGAAAAAGCCACCACATATGCTAAACATACATTCAAACCCAGGCTAAGTGAAGCGGGGCCTGTGTTCTCTCCTCAGCTAAGCGTTGCGACTTAAGCTGCTGAGATGTGAAGCGGAGCTAAAGACTGACGTTGATCTGCAAAAACTTGCTTGATTAGGGCGGCTCTGCCCCTGCCCCCTTCTCCCCACACCGCCCTCACTCCCTCGCCTCCCTCTGATCCCCCCCCCCAACCCCCTATGCATGCCGCCCCGGCAAAGCTCTTCTCTGACAGCTCAGGGAACGCCACTAACTCATCTCAGGCCCCGCAGCTCCGACACCCCGCTTGTTTTATTTCCCACCCGCTAAATTGAGTCGTAAAGACTTGTAAAAATAATGACGGGATCACCCCTCTATCTCCCTGACTTCACCCCCATGAGTCCCAGGTGGGCTGTTTGTCAACCCATTTAAAAGCTGTGACAGGTTAACAAGAGCGAGGAGGATATTTACGGAACGCTGACCTCTGGCTCGGCTAAATTCGGCATTTTGATGCAGGTGTGCGCCAAATGTAAATTTACCCCCCCCCCCCCCCCCATGTGAAGGATGTGGAGGCACATCTGAGACATGCAGACAGATGTGCGGGATCTGTTTATACACCATCCTCCTGCACCAAAGACCCGGACATATGGATACGGTAACACAAAGCCAGATCTGTGCAGAGGTGTAGAAGATGGACTTAATCTTTAGGCCCAGTGTGAGAACACACACACATTATAAATCCCACTTAGGACAAAAGCAAATCAATCTTTCATATTCTCTATCTCACTCTTTACCCATTAACCATTTCAGCATTGATTGGTATTCCTGTGGCAGTTAACCCGTGTTTAACAAAGGCAGTAAAACGGGAGGGGGTGTTAAATTCAGTCAGAAGCAATACAATTCATTAAGTGTAATTTGTTGAGTGTGTACCCCATAAATCATACTCTGCTGGGTGGTAGCACTGCAGCACTGTACGGTGCAGGGGTGGCCCAGGCAGAATAATGCAACCCAACGTGCAAAATCCTCTCTCCCTGAAGCATGCTATTGCTGTTAGAGACCAATAGAGCCACAAGGAAGGGAGGGCGCACGTTATACAACCCTGTTAACGTGCATAAAAAAAGTCCTGCAGCATTTAATCACCCCCCTATTGAAGATTTTTCACACCGCCATGATTTCTTCACTTGGATGGTACACAGTCTGCAGGAGAAATTGAACGTCCATTAATCTTATTGTTCAGGGAAGAGAAATTCCACCGGAGCGGTCTGACAAGTCGGAGGCAGAGTGAGGTAGACTGACTCTGCTCAAATGGTCCCCTTGTGGACTGATGGAGCGTGCTTTTTGTTGTAAGAGACTGATGTCCAGACTCCAACTTCTCCCCATGGGATTAAGCCATCGCTCCTGACCCTGTATGTGTGTGTGTGTGTGTGTGTGTGTGTGTGTGTGTGCACATGTGTGTCCTTGTACATGCTGACATGCCTGCCCCCAGTCAGGTAGCTCTCCCGCACTTTTCATCTCCTTCAGGACTCGTCCATGTGTGAAGGAGGGACGCACTCAGACTGCAGCTGCTGGTAAAAGCTTTACGTGCCACCGGTGTCACTATGGATCTCTTGTCACTCAACTGCACCGAGCGAAATGGACAACTGACAGCCGTTTCCATGGAGAGGAGGAGGAGGAGGAGGAGGAGGAGAGGTTTGAGGTGATGTCCTGCAGCACAGTCTTGCAGCCATGTTGGAGGTCAGGTCCTGGTAATAGCAGCTGTGAACTGTTGCTGTAGGCATCACTATAAAGGGAGTTCCCCAATTTGTAGTGGTGTCCAGATGTTTAGTGAAGTATTTTTATACCCTATATAAAACAGTGTACAACTGATGGTCACTAGCCGAGCAATATATACCATCATGCATTGCGCTCGCAGCGGAGAGAAGCGAGACAAACATTTGTCGTGTGATTTTCCACCGTCCAATGTCATGATCGTGCAACGACGACGTCTTGACAGGCGCAGAGAAAATGCTTTTATTTATTTTCCTGATGAGCTCATTATATAGTGCTCCATATAGAAGAGCCTTTATAGTAAAGTAGGGGTTATTGATTGAGTGGGTGATTTGGGACACAGCCTGGGTCTGCAGGAGTCCTCTAATGTAGACCCCCACCCGTCCATAAAACATGGGAGGAGTCAAACTGATTAGCATGAATAAAAAGTGTATTTTTGGTCTGCAGCTTGAATTTATTATGTTCACTCTCAGCACGGAGACCAGCTGAACATATGCAAGAAATGAGCTCAACAATTTCCTCAAATAAAAACTGAAACAAGATTATTTCAGCTTTGGAATGAGTAGAACAACAATACAGTTCTGCATCGAATAGCATTGTGTTATGTATCAGCTGGCATGAAACAGCTTAAACAACTCCATCAAATTAAATGAACATTAAAAGCAATACTTAGCAATAAATGTACCCCCTGCAGCCCCCACACAGGCTGTGAGATTTGAAACAGTAAATCCTGTGTGAAGCTGTGAAGGGTACAGTCTGTCTGCGTGGTGAGATGGTTGCTTTAGTTGAGCTCATTGACTATAAAGAGGGATGAGGCTTCTCAATTTCCTCCCACTATCCAGAGACGAAGCCAAAATATCCCCGATACGAACACGGCCACCGTTCATATAGTCAGAGTCTGTGCTGTAGCAGGGGGATGGAGCCGCGGCATCAAGGTCTCAGCTGTCAATCATGACATTTCACACCCGTTCTTATAGCATCGAATGACTCAGTAAAACCAAACTTACTGGAAAAATGAACACTTGAACAAACAGTGTGATAAAAACTACTTAAAATGACAGAATCCATCTATGAGAAAAATGAATTCAACATTTTTTGAAATTTTGGTCTATGTCCCATCCGCTAACATGGAGGAGGTGGAGATCATGACCTATATTGCAGAGAGCCACCAGGTGGCTATAGAGACACTTCATGTCTGTCGTGTGTTTATATACAGCCTGAGGCATGGACAGCTACTGACAGTGTGGCTATAAAGTATGCCATATGAAGTCATTTAGCTCGTATATGCTGATGTGTATATATATATATATATATACACTCATAAATGTCTCCTTTATCACCTCTTGTAAACAGGGGATTGTTTTTGTGCAAACTAGACCAGTGGTTTTCACTCTTATTTTAAATATGTTTTGATTATGAGGCATAAATTCAAATATGACTAAATGTGGTGTCACTATGGGTCTTTCTGAAAAACAAACATGACATAGATTGATTGAAAAGACAGTGACTGACAGGGAGAAAACATTGAGGGGCGAGTTAGATTCCCCAGGAAAAATCCGCATCTCAGACACTGGTGATCGTGGCGAGTACAGAGTTAAGTCATTTGCTTTTGTCATTTGGCTGCTGGCGAGTACACTCACAGCAGAGAGCCACTGTTTATTTAGGCTAAGTGAGCTTCGCTTGCAGCTACACATTGTACACTGTTTTTGCACTGAGGTGGTGATCGGGATCAGAGAGACGGGACAGTTTACTGCGCTCCACGAACCCACAGTGTGTTTGCAGACAGGCCTTATCACGCTGTTTACGACAGTATCCTGCAGCAACACCACAGGACTCTTTTTCACGTTATTGTTGTTTTTCTACCCGGGATATTCAATTATGCAAAAAAAAAAAAAGGAGAAGAAAAAACTCTCCTCTGGAACTCCACAATGGCGGCTGGCAGACTGGTTAAGCAGATTTGCGGGACACCAACAAAGCCTTAAAAAAGAAAAACAGGAAAAAGAAAAACTGTCAACTCAGGAGCCTTTCATTGGTCCCATAGAGACAGACAGGTCTTATAGTTCGCGTCAGTGAGTGAAAAGACTGCGCCGCCGTCTTTTTTCTCAAAGCGAAGAAAAGGGGGCACACATGCTCTATCTGGAAGCAGAAAATAGAGTACCATTCTGAACTCGAGGAACACGACTCAAAAGAGCTTGTAATATTTTCTGCACTTCAAAATCTTTGATTTAATCTAGAAGTGACTCTTTTATCCTGTTACCATGGAAACAAGTGCAGTTGGGGCAGGGGAGAATAGGCAGGGGGCCTGATAAGGGGAGGAATGGAGACGAGTGCAAGGGAGGGGGAGTTTCATTTAGGGAATTGAGGGAAGGGATGAGGGGATGAGGATTAGCTGTCACGATGAAGAAAAGGTGTCTGTCCACAGCTTTCTCTGCGTCTCTCTCTCCCTCCCTCCCTCACTGGTTTTCAGACTCACTCCCATCACCTCCGTGTCCTTGACAAGGCCGCTCACAAAAAGGTATTTATCAGCCGCCATTCCATTAATTACCATCCAATTAGCTACTCCCACAGTGGCGCCGCTGCGATACCGCACAGTGTCAAGTCGGTTCACTGAGCGAGCCCTGACACCTTCACGTCTGACGCCTTTTCTTCAAAAAACTCGCAGTGATGGAGCGCGGAAAGTTCCCCACAAAGAATCCCTCGGCGTGCTAATGCGTCAATTAAAAACACACATTCATCGCCTCGCTTGTACATTAGACGCGGTTTCATTTGTGAGTTGGGAGATTTGTCACTAAACAGCTATTTTAGTTAATTGGGAGGGCAGCTTAGCCTCGTGTAGTTGATGTTTCCTGCCTGACGTCTTTCATGTCAGCGCGTTACAGGCTTATTAACGCGCGGCCCCTTTTACACTCCTCTCAGACCTCCTTCATTCAAAAGCCTCAGAGGGAAGAGCAGAGTAAAAAAAAAGTTTGGAATTACTTTTCCAGGGGGGGGGTTGACATAGCCGGAGACAGCCTGGCTAATTGGTTTGCTTTGACACTGGCCCACTGGGCTGTGGGCAAGGACGAGCATGTGGCATCGCGGACTTGTTAGCATGGAATTAGCCTCGGAGAGGAGAATTAGCCCGACCACCTCCAGCCACTCGCCATCACACGAGTGCATTACACGTCGTCTGAGCCCTGCTCTCTGACAAGTGCAAAACAAACACACACACGCACAACTGCTGACGCTCTCTTGCACATATTAATGCAGCACCTACCGCTTTGCGAGCACATACATATGCACGCATAAACTCATTAAGCCCATAGCCAGAGACTAAATACCCCGAGAGCTTTTTAGTTGCGAGCTCTGCATTCACACCAAATCAAATTCTACTTTCTCATAACAAGCTCCCACTCTCCCGAATCTTAACCCCCGTTAAAAAACACCCGTCCTCGTGGGTAACAAGCATATTTGCTGGATGAATGCAGACAGTAAGCATGTTAATGTGTGTACAGTCAGGTTTATGATGATGCTGGTGTGTGTGTGTGTGTGTGTGTGTGTGTGTGTGGGGTGGGGTATTCTGGGCTGAGAGGCTGAGTCGGCAGCACATCATCCCACACACCAAGCGCCTTGGGTTGTTGATGAGTTCTTTAGCCATGCTGTGTGGACCCCCCTCCTGGACTCGGAGTGTGCTGACAGAGCAGCTGCTGCAATGGACATGCACGCACGCACACACACACAGACACACACACACACACACACACACACACACACACACACACACACACACACACACACACACACACACACACACGTCTGCCGTCTTCCTCTTTGATCAGGCAGGCGAACAGTATGTGAGTTCAGGGAAGATAAGATGTTGATGTTTAAGGTGATTACAAGTGTGTGCACCACTGTGAGTGTGAGGAGGCTGTCAGCTTTCATTCAGATATAGGTCATTGTTAGTGAGTGTGTTAGTTTTGTTACACTTCAAATAACTGTAGCCTCGTCTCTGTAACATAATAAAAATAAACTTTATACTGAGGTTCTGACTTTGACAACTGATGAAATAAACAGTCTTGCTGTCAAACACATTGTATTAATAGCTAATTATATTTGCCATCCATTTACTGATGTTTGGAGAACAGGGTGAATAACCTCATCAGACGCCTGTTTGAAGTAATGGGTGGTTGCTGTGGGTGGAGAGAGCATTAGCCCCAAACAAAAGTCAACAGCCATCCTAGCACAAAATGTTTCGCAATTTATCCTGTGGGGAGCATGAACGTCATGGATATCCATATTTCATTCACACCACAGAAGAGTAAAAGTCAGGGGATCACAGTTCATCCTCTGGGGAAACAATCTTGTGCAGAAGATGCTGAGATATTTTATTGAATGACTTAACATTTTTTCATTGAAAGATTATGATTGCACACCTGATGGTGGTGCAAGAGGAAAAAATTAGGCTTCATCCTCTGAGGACAATGAATGCATGAAAATTACTTTTCTTAAATTGGTAAAATCTTTCTTCATAACAGAGCTGCACCAGATTCATTTATTCAGCCCCTGCTTGCTGACCCCTCTCTCCCTCTCCACCTCTTTCTCGCTCGTGCCAACACACAAACTATCATTAGACACATGTGTAAACTCAGACTGGGTAAAAACAACAGCATTTGGTCCACTGGAACAGAGAGGATGTACATGTTTATTTGCATATAGAGCGGGAAAGTGAGATCTGAGTGGCCACAGGAAACATTCAGGATGCATTTTAATATCAGATATGAACAGACAAACTCACTGCTGTCCACTTGTGATTGGATCTCTCATGACGGATGTTAATGCCACGTCTGAACAAGGCCTGGCTGACATTGCCATCGGTGGAGCTACACTACTAGAATGTGGATGCAATTTCTGTCTTGGATTTACCAAAATCTGACAAAGGTAGATGGTAGATGTGTAGTATGCACTCGGCTAACGTACGATGCATGAGCGTGACGTGAGTGCCCCTAGTGGTTTCAAAGCAATCTGACCACACGGTAGACTACAGCTACAGATGGTATTGTTGGCGTTTCCGTCACCGCTGTGAAATTAAGCAGGTACATCACACAGAAAGCAGCAGCTCTCACTGAGCAGATTGGCATGTACACCTGAGCTGGCTGCAGTCTGGAGTCTCTCCAATCCATTTGTAAGACTGAGGAGGGAAAATGAAGTCAGGAAACACTCCTCTGATAAAGCATCACCTGAAGAGTGTGGATATGAAGCCTTGCCAGTCTCTGCGTTCCCACTGATTCTAGATGAGACATTCGATGCCCAACACAGTTGTTGCTGTGGATATGGCATTAGCTCAAAATCGCAGGCGTCCAAGTTGTCTGGGAAAGCAAGGTCATTAGCAACCCTTAGATGTAAACCAGGAACAGTGGGAAGGTGCAGAGAGAGAAAAAAGGAGGAGGAGAGAGAGAAAAAAGGTGTCTGAAAGGAGTGATTACAAGCATGACCTTTTATCTGATGGCTCACTAATTGAATCGTGTAGTAAATAGATGATGGCGGTGGTGGCGATGACGAGGATAATGAAGAAAATGGCTATTTTCTTTCTTTTTTTATTTCACCGCAGGAGTGTGGGAGAGGTAATAGGAGTAATTGCGGTTTAAATGGAGGGCGCTGTAGGAAAAGTCAAAGACACGAGAATGACATGAATAATACAAGAAGTAGCGAGATAAAACCAGAAGCCCTGAGCTTGCACTAAAATAGAACTAACCTCGCAATTATTACTGACACAGAGCGAAAATGATCATTATGGGGACCATATACAGGCCGTTAGTAATTTAGAATGAGCTACGGAGCTCAAAAGGTAATAGCGCTAGAGGCGAGCAGAGCATGAATTTTTAAAAAGTTTTTCCTACTGTAAAAAGGGAGAGAATATACCTCAAACAACCATCAGACACATGAGGGGGGAATAAAACGCGAGCGGCTTGAGCTGCTGCTATTGATGCCACACGGAGCAGAGAGTGAAATGATTGACATAATCAGAATCATAATAATTGCCACGGAAATAACACTGCCAATCAGGCAATCATGCTGGTGTGCAGGCTATGGTAATTGGAAAACATGGTGACTGACAGGATCAGTGTGAGCCGTCCCCACCAAGACCTGCGAAATTGCAACTGGCACAACACAGACGTAGCACGAGTTGAGTCACGCGAGACAGACGGGATAGCCTTTTCATGACCACATGGTGGGAGAGCTCCATTTTTCCTCTAAGACGCACAGTATCGAGCAGATTGAACTGGGCACAGACTGAGCAGGAAGTCATGAGTCAGTGAAGACACATGCTGGTTTCCTTTCTCTTCAAACAAACCCTCTCGTCCATGCAAATCTATAAAAAAAAATTGTTTGACTGACACTTGTGCAGATTCTGTGGGTGCTCGAGAGCCGCGGGCAAAAGCCACGCTGCGGTTTGACCGTAACAGAATAAGCAAAGGGAAGAGAGGGAGCGAAAGCCGTGTCGTTCCCATGCGTTAAAAATGTGGATTTGTTATGTGGGCGGTGGAACATAAAAATTTGGACTCAAAGCAGGACTCGAGAGATGTGATGGTAAAACTTCAAAAAGTTGATTTATTGCAAATACAACAAGGTGAACATTTTTGAGGTTTGCGCCAGAGTGAACAACGGAGCAGAGCAGGCAGTCTCACAGGAAGAGGAAGAACCTGCACATGGACACATTTACTGGACTCTAGATGCATGACACAAGGACAGAGATTTGAGAAATGTTCACAAAAAAAAAAGGTTTATTGCATAACTTGCAGGTTGAGGTTTGGGGCGGAGGACAGTTGAAGTTAGTTGGAGAAGAGTTTTGGGAGGGATCCATTCTCCAGAGCTGGTTTCTAGTTCAGGTAGAGTGTTTCCATCCCAGAGTGAAGGCGAAGACAGACAGGACGCAGCCAAGCGAGCGGTGAACCTGAAGCTCGTGCAGGTATTACAACAAAAGGCCCTTTTCAGACCTCATAATGACATCTGTCCTGTGAGCCAATCACAAGTAGTCAGCGTTAGAATACGTCCTGTGACCACTGGTGATCAGAGCTCACTCCCTTGCTCTCAATGCAAATAAATACACATATGGTAATTTGTGTTCATTATGACCAAATTATGTTTTTATCCAGTTTGAGTTTACAGATGATCTTTCTGTGATGGAGAAAAAGGGAGTCAGTGGAGTCAGGAAAGACTAAGAATGAATGAATGAATAAGAGCAGCTATGAAGAGAGATTTGACCGATTTAAGAGAAGAATCAATCAAAAAAAAAAAAAAAGTACATGCAAACAAGAGTGGCAGATTTAAACAATGTGCAAAATTGGCCAAAGTATCGCACCCACAAAGGGTGACTGAACAACCTGGTGGTATAAAAAGGTGAGGCGCTTATCGAGCGGATTGGAGGATGGATCTAAGTGCACGTGAGATGGTGCGAAGCAGGTAGAACAAACAATGGGAACTAGAATGTGATCAATAGAGCACATAACTCAACGAGGCTCAATAGTCCCCTTGAATTCAATCAAGCTGCACCTAATTACACACACTCATAAATATCAGTGCCCTAAATATGTCGGCTTCTTGTCATCAAGATCCATAAATCATTCTCGGGGGGAAAAAAAATAATGAAAAGGAAAAAAAATAAAATTATAATCTCTCACAGCGTTTAGGTGAAAAGAAATTTCCCGGATCCGTCCCCTTGTCTGGATCCTAAAATTCTCTACTTTTGAAATGCAAACAGATAAACAGGAATGAAGCCTCCTTGGTGGAGGTAACCAGAACTAAATGTGTGGATCCTAACATGGAGAGCAGGGTGAGGTGAGCACACTGCAGCGACAGGATGCCGTGGACCCGAGGCAGCGTGCACGTTCACACAGAGGTGCAGTGAAACGTGAGACAGCAACAGAAACCAGACTCGGAACGCTGATGGTGAACAGAACAAATCGGAGCGGCGTGATGAGCTGCGGCCTTTATACTGCAGCGCTGATTACTGGATGAGCTTCAGGTGTGCGGCACGATTGGGACGAGTCACACACACACACACACACACACTGACACACACTGACACAAACACACGAAACACTGGGAAGAGGAAAACAGAGGGAGAACAAAGAGAATGAGTCTACCCATGACAGCACGGCTCTGTGGTTTTGGAGCTGCCGCATGTGCACGTGTGTGTGCACACACACTTCAGAATCTGATTGATATCAGTCGACAAACCGTGAATAAAATATAAGCGGGAGAGACAACACCCTCTGAACACTAAAACGCTCATCAAAGTCATTCTCGACACTGTTGGCAGAGCACAAAACTACAGCTGATGACAACAACATCTCCCTGTACGTGCACTCACTTGAGAATCGGTATCACATATCAGGCGCGAAAGCAGAGAACAATGATACAAAGTAATATGAAGAGTACATTTCATTTGTGTCACATCTCCTGTTCTTAGTGTCCCAAATCCCCCAGTATAGTTTTCATCCCGGTGTTTTCTATAAACTGGAAGACATTTGTGAGTAATATTCATTCTTATTTGCCGCTTCTACCCTGCTCCTCACTCCTGCTCCTCACTCCTGCTCCTCACTCCTCACTCCTGCTCCTCACCCCTGCTCCTCTGCCCTGTTCTGCTTAATTCCATGTTTCAACAAAGAACGATGTAAACTTTAATATTGAGGAAAAGTACTGTCAATTACTGCAGCGCTGACAATCCGATTGCACATTTGCCAAGGAACTATAAACTAACCTTCAAATTCAAGAAATGGAAAAGTGATTGAATTACAGAGTGGATGTAGAAGGCTTCAGAACAGAAGATCACAGGTGATGTCTGAGCTTCCTCCTCTTTGCTTCACTCATTTAATATTACATTACATTGGTATCATTTTATGAAATCAAGCAGAACATCCTCTCATTGCCTGATGTAGTTTGCTGTGCTTATTGACAAACTAACTGAGGTTTGTGATCTGCCAGGTCGGGTCGGTGAGGCCAAACCTTGATTGTGAGCCCAGTCCTGGAACTGCACTCACGCACACCCGAATGACAGGTACACAGAGAGGTCAAGAGACAGAAAGTCTCTGGGATTTGTCCCGACCTGCCTGATAACCACTCTGACGCTACCTGGCCACATAGACAAGGGGTTAAATGGAAGCCATTTAACCCCTGTCCGTTCCTGGATTCAACTCTCTTGGTCCTGATGATTCACATTAGGATTTGACCGCCCTGAGGTTTCATACACTGATGGTCAGCCGTCCATCACCTTTTTAAAAAATACATTTTAATACAAGGTAGATTTTCCCTCTGGCACCAAAACATACTGAGCAACTGAACCTTTTCATTCCGTCATAAAGTAAAAGAGCTGCATAGTTCCCCATGTCACCCAACAAGGTTCAGCATCCTCACAGGAAACACATTTGGCGGCATGTAGCATTAGACATGCTACAAAACCTGAAGAGGTGTGAAGACTTGAGTCCTCAGTGGACACAGGTTCAGCTCCGACACAGGCCTCTGCATTCCTCCCCCCCCCCCCCCCCCTTCTCTCCCCCTTTTAAATCCTGTCCTATCAATGAAGGCCATAGTGTACAAGAATATCTTTAGAAAAGAAATGCTAGCCCATCAAAAACTGAACATTTGAAGAGACAGAGCTGTTCTCTGTTTTGGTTGTGTCTGTCGAAGCTATGGAATATTATATCATCCATCTTTGCTCAGTACGTCTGAGCCTTTCTTAGCATAAACTGCAGGTGTACTTTAAATAATTCTATTGGTATCACCCACGAGAAGCAAGTAATCAGCGGCTATCGGTAAAGAAGAAAATCCATATTGTGCATCTCTAATGTCTCCTGATTAAATAATGAAGATCATTAGGTGGGCTAAAACCTTTATTTCCCTCTTTTCCTCTGTCTCCAGAGATGATGAGTACATCCACCAAAGGGACTTCTGATCTGAACCAGCCTCTAATCTTCCTCTTCTTTGAATCCACACCTGCAACCAGCCTCAGCAGAAAGCCATTACAAACTCAGTCCTGTGAGAACTCACCATGAATTGCAACATGCCTCACAGCTGCAGGTGAAAGCTGCAATAGTTTCCACTTATGTTGAAATAAGTGCATTCACGAAAAGTAGTGTTTTGTTTGAATGGAAAAAAAATACATTAATGTTGTTCATATCGTTGCCACCGTCTTTTTTTCTTTTTCTTTCATTGTCTTTAATCATGTCTCAATTTACTGCAATTGATCTGAAAGTTCAGATTCACTTTTGGTGCGTTTGTCCGGACCATGGTCAGCAGCACCTTTCACACCTGTTATTTTGGTTCAGCATAAAAAGTCCGAAGGTCCAGACCAAAGTAAAAGACCGAAGTTAATGACTTCACATGTACAAGTGTACAGCAAGCAGAGAGAGTGTGGGAGGAATAACAAGAAGAAATGGAGTTTTCTCTAATCATCCAGAGTCTGGTTAAGGTTTCACATGAACACACACACACACACACACACACACACACACACTGAGTTAGCTGCATCTAATATCTGTGCATTCAGACTGTTCGTGATGAATAAACATGGATCGCAAAAAGCCTCATTCACACAAGGTTAAAATTCACGTCAGTCTGAACACACCTCGGCAAAACCTCGTCCCCAGGAAATGACTTTTATGTATTTTATTAATTTGCTGTGATGTTTTGGAGGACAGATAATTGCTGCCAGGATTATGTTGAGTGTGAATGTTTTTTCGTCCAAGAAAAAGAAGTTATTGACCGGCTCAGTGTGAAAAACTATCATATTGCTTTTTGCAGAAAAAAGTGTAAAGGATATTTCTCTCTGTGTTTACAGTTTTGATTTTATTTCTGTTGGAGAGGTAGTGTGGATATATCAAGTTTTTCAAGGATAGACCTAACAACTTTTTATTCGCTCCTCCAGCACTAATGTGACGTTGTGTCATAATTTATAACTCTGTTTCCTGGATTAAATGACATCAAGTATAAAAAACCCACCCCTCCTTTTCCCCCCCTGTCCTTCACACTATAGCCTGGCTGGAAATCGTCTTTCCACACCAGCCCATTGTGGCCTCGGGTTGACTCAACCTTAAGTTCACCCCTCTCACACACCCTGATTTCCTCGCCACGCTAATCTCCCGGGTGCATTTTACCGCACACGGCTCGCTGTTTGTCTCAGGCTTCAACTTGCAACCCCGGGGCAGGTAGCAGTAATGGGCTATACAGGAAACAACATAGAAAGCAGGGCCCGGCAGTGTAGATCCTAATGAGACCAGGAACCAACAGACACCAGGGCGCGCACACACACAGGCACACACACAGGCACATTTCTTACTGGAGCCACAGGGGAATTTGATTATTAAAAATGGTTCTTGTGCAGCAACATGCCAGTCACTGGATTCTCAGGGCTTTTATGTAAAGTGTGCTCTCAGCCCACCCATCACAGAGGAATATTCAGCCGACAGCCCAGGGTGTCTAAATATAAACACACCTTTCTTTTTTGGTCCAAATGAAAGTAGAATAGCTACAAAAGGTGCTGATGAATGAGGAGGAGAATTATCAAACATGTTTCACGACTGTACAGAAACGTGATTTTACGGTTTTCAAAAGATACCTATAGCTTTTGGATTCCAATAAAATGGCGAGCACATATATTCATCACTAAAATTTAAGTGTGAGTACAGTTGCACTACAATGCACCTACTTTATTAACAAGAGTGTAAGACAGATATCGGATAGTTCTCATATTCCAGGCAGGTACTTGTAACAAAATTGGCTCCATCTGCTGTGACGGCCTTCAGTGTGTGTGTGTGTGTGTGTGTGTGTGTGTGTGTGTGTGTGTGTGTGTGTGTGTGTGTGTGCGCGTGTGTGTGTGCACCCACATGAGGGATTGAGTCTGTTCGCCAGACTCTGTCATCACATGCTTTCATGGCTTTGTAAGCTCTTGAAGGAACCCACATTTTCCCAGTCAGCAGTTTAAAGACACGCGCGCACAAACACCCACACACACACCCACACACACACACACACACACACACACACACACACACATGCACTTTCACCACGCTCACACTCGTGCTTTGTTTTGGTTTTGCCTCCTCCTGGCAGGCTGTTCCACTACCTCACCAAGTCCACAAAAAGAACCCCCCCCCTACACACCTTCTTTAAAAAAAAAAAAAAAAGGTTTTACTTTACCACGTTGCTATGACGATCTGACACACTGCATGACAATGTCCCTTTTCCTGTCAGCCAATGAGCAGACATGACGTGAAAGATGTGTCTGTTTGTGTTGTAAAGTATTTTCTTCCTTGTTCATAGCATGAATTACATTGTTTCTGATGTTGAATGCAACTTTAATGCTTACACTGCATCCGAATTATTCATAATAAAAACAACATTTGGCATTTAAGTTGTCAAATCCCAACAGCGTCGCGCTCACATTTCTTCATCATGGTGCAGGCAACACATTTTCTGCAGCGTGTCACAGCTCCAGAACATGATTAATGTATTGCACTGTCAATAGACCAAAAAAAAATGTTTGAGAAGAGTTTTGTAAACTCCTCGGCAGAAGGGAATTGTGGGAATAGAATATTAATGCTAACTTTGTTTGGGGGATGTTTTTCTAAGCGGGACAGTCGATTTAGAAATAAGAAAAATACACCACAGACACTTCCTTGTGTTTTTTTCCTTCAGTGATCAGTGGCCTAAATGTAATTTATGTGAATAATTACAGATAATCATATTCAATTATGCACTTAATGCTAATATGACTAATAACACGATTTAATGAAGACAGCCATGACAATTTAAAATTAACCAAAGTAGGCTGCTTTGCTTTTTAATTAAAAATCTGCTTTTGGAGCAAATGTGTGAAAATCTTCGGTGCCTTCAGTCCAGTTGTTGACAGCACATTAGAAATACAGGTGGTGTGTTTCGGATTGAGGGGGTAATAACACGCTTAGCTGTTATTATCATAAATATTGATGTAGTAATATAACCTTGACCGCACACACATACATTTCAGGGTCCGTAAAGGTCACGTCAGGCCATGCCATCAAACTCGGCATGAAACTGATTATCACCAGCCCCTCCTCGCACAACACATTATTATTTGTAGAATGGCTGGAGCGCTGCATACTGTATTAAGGTCCCGCACGACGTTTGTTTTATTCAGTCACCAGTGGGCAGACAGTAAATGCAATGAGCGGTGACTGGTTGAAACGTAGAATGTGACCTTTGCTAAGGAGTGCCAGCACCATTAGCTGAAGGTCAGACCAGACGACAGATTCAACATTGGCCACACAGGAGCACAAACCCAACGCCAGTCATGGCTCAAGTGGATTGATCTGCTTGTGGTTCACTTCAATGAGGGACTCTGACAATGATGGACTGTTCCTCTGTACCTGCATTACACAGGAGGCAGGCTGCTGTGGCTTTCCAGCAAATGGCTGTAGCCACTTTGACCTCACGCTGCTTTCACATCACATCATTCAGACCCTGATTATGAGCATCCGAGTGGGAAATTTCCGTATTCATGGGAGTGTGTAGTTCCGAGATAAAGATTTTGTGAATTTCTGACAGCTACGGCATGTCCAACTACACAAGTGTCAAAGAGCCTGCGGCAAAATGGCTGCAAGTGCAGTAAGATTCATTGTTAATACTAATTTGGTTAAATTAACAAATTAACAAAAGTGGTAATTTTACTGGTGGGACTACAAGGCCAGCACTGGGGCTGACATCTTGGATCACAAAAGTCAAGGTAACCTCCTTATTTTCTAATTTCTACGAAGATTCTAACTCCAAATGGGCAAGATGGCAGCGTTCGTATCCAGGATAGTGTGGCTTCATTTCTGGAAAGTTGGAAGAAGTGGAGATGCGTCGTCCATCTTTATTTACAGTTTGTGGTTCCAATCTTTCTTTCATCAATGTATCAATGTCGCTGTATCAAACCGGTAAGTTCAGCGAGCGAAAGCAGCTAACCCATATATAATATCTATGAAACAGAACATATCCATAGTTTTTACAACCAAAAATCTTTTTCTTGTAAATACAGCTCAGAAATATAAATGCTAAGAAGTAGAAGAGACATGAGTCGACATTTAAAACTGGATATTTTCTCCACAAGTCTAGCTCAGCAGTAAGCTAGCTCACTGCATGCCAATTCATATTTAGCCTACTTTATGCAGGGGCTATATTTTTTAAGGTCCATTTCCTGTATGAAATTCAACCACCCAGAAAAGTTCAAAGTGGCTGTCATGAGACTGAGGTCAATCTAAAGCAAATGTTTACCACTTATAAAACCCATATATCCCGTTATATATAACTCACGCTCATTAATTCCACACTTACATGGTTGGTTAACATTCTGAAAGTAAGAGCTGAGTCCTCTGGACAGTGTTCATCTGCGTCTGGGTGGTTTTTGACCCGAAGGGCCTGTTAACACTCATGACATTGGCACGCTCACACTGGTCTGGATAATGGAGCAAAGGGACGACCTTTATGATGAATTAATAATTGATAGAGTAATTGGGTTGGCCTCTTACTGGGCTGAAGGGAGCCGAAGGTTTTGCCCTCGCACTGCTCAAAGAGAGCCATTATTCTGCAGTGTGTGGCCGGCAAAGGGCAAACAGCGGATCAAATATTCACCATGGAGAACACACACACAATTATCCCTGACTTAATGGGGCTGACTTCACCCAAAAGAAGAAAAAAAAAAGAGTCTTCTCTAAATGCAACGAGCTGGAGCTGACCACAGTTATCAGCGGTCACCTTGAAGAGTTGGTCAACACGGCCGCTATGTGGCCCGTAGAGGCGACAGCGCTGGAAATGATGTTCATTTTGCTTTGTCAACAGAGTAGCAGGGCTATGATTAAATATAAAGGGTTGAGGTGGGGTGCGGGGGCCCGGGGGGAGGGGGAGGGGGGGGGGGGCATATTCTCTGCAATTAGACGAGATAGCACTTGCCACAGAATTGCTTGATGGGAGATGATCTTACAGGAGGGTGGCGCCATCCACATTCTGGGATGTCACTCCTCCGTCTGTCCGCCCCTCTCTCAGTCTGCCTTTGACGTGGAGATGATTGTGCTCTGCCATCTCCCCCCTTAAACACTGCCATGGCTTGCATATCAAGTTTTGACAGCGCAGCTTCGCCGTCCATTAGGGCGTAATTATGTTAAAGATCTTTTATCTATTATTTGGTGCTTAGCTGTGTGTACGCAAAACGCAGGGAGGTCAAGCTCTAATTGAAGTCTGGCGTTTAGTGACTCTGAGTGCCTTGTAGGTTTTTGTAATTGGCCTTTTGAACACTAATGGTATGTCAGGACTAATCAGCTCTACAGTTCGGGGCCCAAAGTATGCTTTTTTGAGAATCAAAGCCAGCAGACGGGTATAAGAGCATTGCAGCTCGCTGGGTGCGAGCCCATTTCTGGTCATTACTGGCTCGTTGGTATGCTGTCGATAACATTTCCTTTACGTCTACTTATTATTGTGAGAGAGGAACATGGGGGGTTGGGAAGAAAGCTAAAAAGGGAGGTGGGTTCAGAGGGTTCTCTCCAGCACCCGCGATGAGCTGCCCTGTCTGACTTATGGAAAACATTGCATATTAACCGGCTTGAGCTTGTTTGTTTGCTCACACATTCACAGTGAATAGTGCATGTATAATGAGTAATTCCTATTTGTGTTGGCTGTGGCGTGCTCCCCCTCTGCTGGCCCCTCATATATTATTTCTTGTGGTATTGTTTTCCAGCTGTGAGAGGACTCAACATTTTTCACGTCTAAAACACATCAGGACTGAGATTTCACCCACTGTGTGTGTGTGTGTGTGTGTGTGTGTGTGTGTTCCATTTATTATATATTTCCATCAATGTTGTGTTAAAATATCACCCCCCCCTCCCCTTTCCTTGCTTTTGCAATAACAAAACCTGGAATAATAGCTAAAAATGGATTGCTTTTAACAGAAGTGTAACAAAAGAGCCTTGCAGCGGAGACATGTTCTTTGAAGTATACTTCCCGCTGCTCAAAGCGGTGGAGGTGCAGCCGATCACCTCCTGAATATTCTCTCAACAACATGACAACTGGTTTAAACACATGAGCTGAGATGAGCACAGATGAGTCCACCGTTTACAATAAAATAAAAAATAATAAAACACATTATGTCGTCCCAGTCCAACCCCCCTTCCTCCTCCTCCTCCTCCCTGCCTGGGACTGCAGTTGAAAAGCCTGTGCTGCGATGTGCACAGCAGGTGCCTGCGAACGCCACTGAAACTCAGTTTAAACAAAACCAAAACTGCTCCTCTCTCTCTCTCTCTCTCTCTCTCTCTCTCTCTCTCTCTCTCTCTCTCCTCTCTCTCTCTCTCTCTCTCCGCTGACGGAGTATCAAAGCGAGAATGCTGACACAGAAAAACAAAAAAAACAGCGAGGCTTGATGACGAGATCAAGTGGAATTTTACTGTATTGGTTTGGCGTGAGTGTCCCATGCTGGATGTGCAGAAGCGGCGCAGCCTAATTAGTTATTCCAGACCATCTCTGAGACAGCGCTCGGGCAGGTGGGCTGTAAGGAGCCGTCTGGAATCCCTGCTGGGATGAAAGGCGCCTGGTTGTCACACAAATTTGATTGGATGGTGTTTAATTGCTGCACTCTGGTTGGATGGAGCATTGGTTAATTGTAGCCAAATCTGGTCTGGGTTTATGTCCGTATATCAGGGTAAAAGCATGTGGACATCTAGCATATGGCATGGCGGCAATAAAGCAGATTTATGTGGGGCACTGTGTGCATAACTGGTGGGTTTCAGCATCAGAATGAGCATCCTCTGTTCATCCGGACTTGACAAGCAAGAACTGCAGCCACTGTGAGGCGGAAGCCTTGGAGCAGCATTTCACAGGCTGGCTTATTATTTCTAAGTTCTGTTTCGGTACCTCCACTCCACGGAGGAGGATGCACTGCAGCTTCAAACTGAGCCGAGGAGCAGAGGAGGCGTGAGCAATCAGAAAACAAAATCATAAGAAGCGGGCCCAGAGAACAATTGACTAATCCGGTGCAAACCTAGGATCTGGGTCTTATTGACTTACTGTCAGTGTAATCCATATCATAACCATCTGCTACGGTGCTGTGAAACACCAAGGGCATATTAGCTGTATACCTATGAGGGTTTCAGCTGACAGTAGCCTGGAGGGCTCCGTGGAGTCATTTGGAAGAGTACCTGTAAAGCCACGCTGCATGAATCCTAATTCTGTTATTGTGTCTTCCTGCTGAAAGCTCAATCCTTGTTTTCCCTGGGTTAACACAGGAACCCTCCCCATGTCTGCGCCACAGGAGGCTTCTTCCTGCAGATTGATGCGGAGTAAACGTTGTTGGAAACTGATTTTTATCTTTTGTAAGACGTCTATTTGTGATAGAATTATTACGGCACTGAATTGTGAACTAAAACAAATGTGTGAGCCGGAAGCAAATCGTTCACATTACAGCTAATCCAAAGCAATGTTTCCAGAGATACCAACTCAAGCATTATTGTGACTGGCAGTTTCCTGAGCCTCTGTTTACGTCAGGCCAGTTCATAATAAATGGACAGGCCGAGCTGCGGTTCAGGTCCTTTGTGAGCCCTCAGTGCAACAACATATAATAACCTCTGTGGGCCAAAGCACACACAGGTCATTTTCTGTCAACTACCTCCAATAACCCTCTTTTTATTTGGTGCTTCTCAGAATCAACGAACCAGCCAGTCGACTGAACGTCAACACAGTCAACATGGCTGACTCTGAGGTTTTAATGAAACCTGCTGAGTTGGGATGCCACAGTATAATATTTGGGTTTGGACGGTCATGTTGGCGAGGCTGATTTACACTGCACGTCTGTAGTCGTGGCAAACAAGCAATAACCGTGTGTGTCAGGAAAAAGGAAACACAAACTCAGTGCGACTTGCATTGACTGCATCGGGCTTGGGTCGGGTTTGGACACAAATTACAGAATGCCTGTTGGGTTTGGGTCCGGCTCGGTTAGTTTCCTCTGTCACTTGGACGATTCAGACGGAATAATGTGCCCCAAGCCGCTCTATCTAAAACACACTGACCTATCAGTGGGTGAGGTTAAGGTTAAGGTTTACTTTGTACCCGTAGGTAGATTTGTTTTGCAGCAATAAAAAGAGAAGGCATCCAGTGAGACGGTACACCCTTGAAATATCCAACGTTTAAATTTCTCTTAAAACCAAATCCTCATCATTAATGTCAGTCAACTCTCCTCTGCAACTGCGTTTCTTTGTGATGTGACTCGGAAACTTTCACTTTATAACTGCAGTGTCGGACTAATGTCTGGGCCGCACCGAATGTGTGTGTGTGTCGCGTAACGTTGTAAGTATTGACAAGTGGTTCAATTTTGTATATCTGTGGTATCACCAACCAGGTTTTGTATCTATAGAGAATGAAACAGATGGTGTGGGCGGTGGGTAAGTTTTATATTTGGTATGTGCCTGATCAGGTGTAACACCCCTGAAACACACTAGCTAGCAACCCTATTGCTGAGTTCTCCCATTCCACTGTGACACAAGCTGGAATAAGGTCTGGCTTGTCGACCCACCCCACCCTCCTCCTCTGGCCTTGACTTTGACCTGGTCACAACTTTAAACCCTTTGAGCAAATTTCAGCTGATGCGTCTCACTTCCACTTTCAGCTCCCGGCGGAGGATTTCTGTTCGACTGCTCGTGCAGGGTTGAGTAGGGGACGGCGGCGATAGGTAGGTAGGCAGCCCTAATCTAGTCGTCACTAAATATCAAGTAGACTGCCAGGATAACAGCATGTGACAACCCAGGATAAAGTGCTCCAGATGGGTGTTCATTGCGCGTCTATTCCTCTTCCCCCTGTCTTACTCCCTCTCGCTTTGTGTCTGTTTCCTCTCCCCTGTGCTCCCCTTTCTTGTTACATTGTGTTATCCAAGGTCTGATCCCTGTTCTTAGTTTTAATATCTTTCTCTCCTCCAGGTGAATCTCAGAAAATGAAACACTGTGGGCAAACCAAGGACTCTGGTGTGTGTGTGTGTGTGTGTGTGTGTGTGTGTGTGTGTGTGTGTGTGTGTGTGTGTGTGTGTGTGTGTGTGTGTGTGCAGGCGCGCCTCCCTGGGTTGTAGTCTGAGCTGCCCGACTGATGAGTCAATACATGCAGCACAATCCGTAGCTTTTAGCAGAAAACCAATATGTTGCCTTATCGACTTGTCTAAAGATAAAACAGTGCTATATTTTGGTGGCTTAAGCTTATGAGAAGCTGTAAATAGTGTTAGGTCTGGGGAGAGAGGGCGACGGAGAATTAGGGTGTAAAGGGAAAAATAAGATGTTCCTGTGCTTCGGCTGGCACATTTAGGCCAAGGATTCCTGATGATTTATGGGCCACACCAAGGCCTGGTTTTATTGAGCGCTGTCGTGGACACTGGCCTTATAATTGCGCTCATCCCAGTTGTTTGTTTACTGCAGCAGGTAGCTGACTGCTAATCCTATGCAAAGCCAGATAATAGAAGGCTTTCTGGGCAACAGTGCTGTCAACTGGCCCTGAATCGGAGGCACATACTTCACCTTTAAGTCGACGGGGAACACATACACACACATGCACGGACTTGCATGTATTGGTTGAATCGGGGCTTAAGCCTCCGAGTGGAATTAATTTGTTTCTTTAAAGGGGGCAGAGAGAAAAGGGGGGGGGGGCGCCCGTAGAGTTAAAGAGAGATGATCATCGAGCTGTCCAAAAACATATGGAAACGGACCCTGAGAGACACGGAGAATGAAAATAAAGCTGTTTTCCAGCTGCCGGGTGGACTAATGTTATCACGTTAGCTAGACAGATGAATCCCGCCGCTGGTGAACTGGGCTTTCCTCATAAATAAAAGTTAACAGGGATCCTCCATGTTGAGAGTCATTATAGATTGGCTCCTTAAACACTAAACACTTGACACCCAGCTCCAAGCCCGTCCCCCCCAACCCTGCATTTCAATCTCTCCATAAATGCCATGAGCCAATAATTAATGATAGATTGGTGGATAATGAAAGATTTACACTGCATAAAAGATGCTTGGCAATCAGGTGGCGTCTTGGAGGCTTTTGAGCTTTGACAACCAGCGGCACATCAATTGTGCCCTGGAGACAAGTGTGCGTAATGGCCCGACAGTCAGAGCAATGACAGTTGTAGGTGAGGTTAGGAAAAAGGGAAGAAAAAAAGAAGAAGCAGCCAGACGCCCCCCCCCCCCGGGGTCACCAGTTGCGACGCGCAGCAGACGGCGGCCCGGTCAGCCAAAAGCATCCTTGTGACAACGCAGACAGCCGTTTAACCTCCAGCCCCCGACAGGCACGTCCAAGGGGGGCGGGGGTGAGGGGATGGTGGCTCGGAGCCACACACTCGAGACAAAATATTTAATTCCGACTTAAAAGGTTATTCCACAATAACACACGGTCCCCCTTGCCTCTTTTTTCTCTCTGTCTTCTTCCCCTCCGCAGCATTCAATTTATTTCCTTTAGATGCACGCTTCACTGGGTACTGTAGTTGACTCCCTCTCTCACTACAACTGCTGGCTTATTAAGTTTCCATGGCAACTTGCCGCATCCACTTGTGTTTTATTCGAGTCTGCTGGGACCCCACAGGGTAAAGCTTTAAGCCGGAACACCGGGAAGCGATGGGTTTAGAGGGGGAAGAACAACCTGCGGCAGCACCGGGGAGAGGGATTGTCGGAGAATTGCTCATCGCCCTCCGCTCCATTTAACCCGCTATGAGGCAGTGGAGCTGAAGCACTGCTTTTTTTTATGTCATTGTGTCTCCTTGCATCAGGCCAAATATTAAAATATATCAACAAAACCACCAGGACTGGAAACACCTGCAGGGAGCATGCCAGCTTGGTTTTACAATAAAACAAATGCTAGGAAATAATCTTTGCACTTCAAATGTGATTTGCTGAAACACTTTGCTATGGATGGGAAAGGTCCAGAAATATACCTCTAAACTTATTGGATCCAGTGGATGGACAGGGATGACACATCCACCATTGGGGATGTACCTCTGTAGTAGAGCACATGCTTTGCATGTATGAGAGCAGAGTTGAATCCCTGGCATTTCCAGCATCTCCAGCAGTCTTTACTGAAGATTTGACATTGTCCCTTTGATCTACATGTCTTTGAAAAATAATCCTGATTTATTTAGAGCAATTGTAAGTATTATGAGTCCGACTTTGATGAGATCCTGATCACAGGCCCGTTGACATTTGTGATTTATAATTACAACTGTAGAATGTTTTCAGATAATCGTCTCCAGAAACTCTCTATGAATCTTGAAGACTTCAGAGATCCTGGACTTTTGAGCAACACAGAAAGAGCTCACGTTAGATATGGCTTGGTACAAACTTTCCTCACAAATTCATGGTTCTTAGAGGTTGAAACCTATTGACTTTCATAATACACTAACTTCCAACTTTGGTGAATCTGGTGAACATCAACATTATACCTGCCTTGCATCAGCATTTTAGCTTTGTCAGCATTTACTGGTGTTAGCATTTAGCCCCAATCACTGCTGTGTCTGATGGCTGAAGTAAGTTTCAGATCTATAGACAACCACCATAATGAATACTGGTCATAAAAAGCTGCTTTGAGCTCATTAGCACAGCGCTCCAAGCCAATAAATAGCCATTGTAATCAAAGGCCCTCTTTTTACGGGTGTGCAAACCCCCCTCCACGTCGCCGCCTGTAACCTTAGAATGACGAATGCTCAGCCAATATAGACTGCCATTGATTAGATCATGCATTTTCATTTCATTACTTAATTATCAACTCAACTCTGTGGGACCCTCTGAAAGGGAACAGATGTAATCTAACTCTCTATAAGTTAATAATGCTAATTTGATTTTACAATTCAAAATGTTATATGCATACTAAGTAGCCTTTTTAAGATATTCCCACCAAAGAATTAATGAATTATTTCATGTGCCAAATGAGAAATTGTCTTATCTTTAAATTACTCCTGAAGGTATCACACCAGATTTGGAATTTCAGCTAATTTGATGTAGTTCTTTCATGACGCCGGCGCCCACATTATAGTCTTCATTAACTGTCAATTCAATGAAAGACCACAGATTTCATTAACAGCAAATTAAGGCCGCCCCCATTGAAAATTATTCCTCTTGTAATGTATGCTCGGGGCAGAGAGGGGATCTCTCCAAAAGCCGCACGCGTTTTGAGTCATTTCATTGACAAATTGCCATTAAATGTACTTTGACCACGCCGCCGCACAATCAGGGCCTCGTCAATGGAATCGCTGTAAGGTCAAGTTCACTGGGAAAAAAATGGCTGTAAAAGGCAGTTAGATGGGGCATTAACTGCACTGGTGAAATAATATTGATGGATGTCTCTCGGAGCGCGATGTGAGCGACAACAGCAGCTAAGCGATATTGTTTTGGAACGTGGACAGATGCAACGGCTGAACACGGAGAGACAGATTTTGGCTCATTAACGGCCAAACTTATGAAAACATTTATTTTGCCTTTAGAAAGGATAATTAGAGACAATGAATATGTCTCATCCTAATTGTTTATCCCTCGGCCAGCAGAGAAGCGTTAACAAACACAACTCAGAGCCATCCATTCATCTTCTTTATGACAGCGGAATTAAATACGACCTTGTCACTTTGGCAAAGTTGTTGGACAGAAATAAAAAGACTGTAAAGAGTGGGAGGGGAACGATGACAGAAATCATCAAACACTATTCGTATCACAATTTTTCTTTTCTTTTTTTTTTAACAACACAGTGTTGTGGATTTGGTTGCAAAATGAAAACATAAAAAAAACGCTGCAGGGATCTGAGCTCAGCAAGCTGGCCCTGATTTAAGAGTGAAGGCCACTGGGGGCCAGATAGTAAATCATGAATGGTTCCACTGTGTCTCAACCAAGAGCTGGACTTTAAACCCACACACACACTGGCACTGGCACCCACTGCACACTCCGCTGGTCCAATCTTTTCATTGCCTTGGTGTCACTATGGAAACCCCCACCGCCGACACCACCACACCACCAGCATCATCACTCCCACAACTGTCCTCTCCTCAGTAATCCTTGGGGCTGTAAGGAAACGATACTGAAGCATGACTGAAAGGAATGGATTGTCAAGGTGGCTGGGAAAAAAAAAAAAAAACCTTTAAAAGGACTCCGACAAGTGTGTCATGCCTCCAGTTATCCCTCCACACCTGGGCGAAGGTGTGTGTTTGTGTGCGACTTTGGCAGAATCAATAAAGGGAGAGGGAGCAGGGATACTGCAGGGCCTGGTCAACCGGGGAAGCATGTTGTTGGTGCTCTTTGTGCATGATTGCCCTCATGCAACTTTGGAGAAATTGCCTGTGATTAGCTGTGGTTTATCAGCAGCCACGGTGTAAATACCACATGTGATGCATTCACTGCCGACCGTCGGGCTCGGGCACAAAGGGATCATTCTGTCAGCACAGTGATCTCATCGCTAAGCTATCTCCCCCCAGCGCTCTCTGTTAATGCCATTGCCTTGGTGGGATATTGGCCTCTATGAACAGACAATTGTCAGCCCCTGTTATTTAACTTTTTGTGCCGGCGCTTCCTTTTTTTTTAACCACTACTCCAGCCGACAAGTGATAAGTGAACTTTTCCTGTTATTTGATTATTCTTTTCTCTATTCTAGCACAGATTCTTCAGAGCTGTCAGGCCTAAACAGAGCCTTATATGGAGTTTCCACCCCTTTTTTTTTTTGCCACGCAGAGGGGAGGTGCAGATGCAAGAGAGAAATCAGGGAGTAAAAGAAGTAAAGGATAAGACACCAGGGATAGCAAGATAAAGACGAGGGAGGGAAGGACGAAGAGGGTGACAGTAGGTGAAAGACGGAGAGGGGAGGTAATAAGTCCCTCTTCCAATCTGGTGTTGTTGAGCAGGGGTAGTAGCAGAGCACACATTCCATTAGGCAGTAAATATTGACTCAGCAGCGAACAACTGGTTTCTATTGCATAGCAAACAAAGCTATTGTGTGCCTGGAAGCCCTGAAAGGCCTCTGTTTGCACATCACGCTCACGGCTGATAAGTAGGCAGTCTCATTCACTGGGGGGGGGGGGGTGGGGGGGAGGTCTGATACGTCTTCCTTTCCGTCTGTGTTTTATATATTTCCCTGAATATCTCCATCCGTCTCCCACTCCTGGCCTCCAGCCACGGAGCCGACAACCTTGACTGTAATCCGGCTCCTTGTGGCGTTTCCCAAGTAGCAGCCCGAGTGTGTGACCGAAATAATCGCGGGCGTTCCCCAAAGCAAACAGCAGCACCAGACGTGTAATGCAGCAATAAGCGGTGGTGCGATATTCAGAGAGTGGCAGGTCATCAGCGTGAATGAAAAGGACATTCAAACAACACCAGCCATCAGACATCATGGCGAGACTGAACGAACGCAGCAGTATTTACCTTGATGACTGTGCCCAGGGCTCGGCTGTTTGTCTGCTGATTACAGTGTGCGCTTTTACATGTTGACCTCGGAACCCGTGTGGCTCTGGAGGATTTGTGGCCGGGGAGGGGACGTGGAGTCATCATCTACCTGGGGCTCCACACCCTCTTCCTGTTTTGGGTGAAGTGATGCATGATATACTCTCCACTATTGCACCATGTGGGCTGACTCAGGGTATCGGGGCACTGGGTTGTGTAACATTAGCCAAGAGCTATTGTGTTATGTCCCAGGTTTGTGTATCATGGACGCGTAATGCAACCATATAACTGTCCGAACTGGAATATGTGGTGTCATCAGTGTGAGAGGAAGACAAGCAGTTTCTATTGACATTACTTGTTGCTTCATATGGGTTGTTCATGAAGTGGATTCTTTCATCTGCAACACACCCAAAGTTACGAAGCTCCCTGAGTACCCTATTCATCATTTCATAATGATTGCACATAATGTCAGTCAGGATTTGTTGCATCAATGTCATACAAAGACATATACTTTGTCTTTATAGCTGTAAAACATAGCAGCTCCAGCTGACAGTGACAGGTCAAAAATCTAAAAGCCTTCTCAGTGTGTTTATTGTTAAATCACAGCCCGCCCTCATGCTGAACTAGCAAGTAGTTTTGGTCAACTCTCTGCAAAGAAAGAAATGTCATAAAGCTTTGTTAAAATGTTCCAATGATGTTAAATGTTACACCCATAGACTGTAGGCTATATGAAATCGGACGTAGACACCGGAAAGTGTGCAAGGGTAACCCTAACCCTAACCCAATGTGCAAGTTTCTGAAACCTGTATCCTCTCAATTAACCAGTAGTCACAGGGCGATTCAACCAGTTGCACAAAGAAGTCTGTTTGAAACATTTTCTTTTAGTTTGTGGTCTCAATCGTGAGTTTCAGGTCTTTTTAAAAACTGTTCAATGTTCATTTTGTAAACTTTGGTCCCATTGAGAGTCAAACAGACGATTAAGCATTGGTGCATGGACAGCTTGTGACTGACAGCTATCACCATCCAATAGGTGCAGGTTGTAGCGGTCGGTGGGCGTGCGGCGTCCTGGAGAAGTGAAACGTCTTCCAGAATCAGCTGTTAACAGATTTGGACATTTTGACCGTTGACCTTTGAACTGATCAACATCCTTCTTTGTCTCGACATTTGTTGCAAACTACCGACTGATGACACGTTCAGTTAAAAACCTGTAGTATCACCCTGACTGATGAGACAGGCAACAAATCTAGTGAGTGAAAGTGCTCCCCCCCCACTCAACAACTGGAGGCTACAGACCCCTGTACTTGAAATGTGTATCAAATCTTCAATATTTCACTTACGGAGGCTTGGGATGCTCTCCTCCATTGCATAGCAGCTTTTGCGGTTCAGACCGATCATGTTCATTTCCATAAAGATTTCACCTGGTTCAAGTATTAAATTGGGTTCAATATGGAAGTTATCAGCCTCAATTTCCAGCGGGACAGTGTGAGAAATCCTCCCCGGTAAAGCAGCGATTATGCTTTTGTATTACTGTTCAGCGGATAATGTAAAATCTGAAATAGCTAATAACTGTAGGTGACTGCGGAACGTGATGGTTATCGTGGAAGCGTTATTATATCTCATGAGATTTCCTGTCTGAAATGGAAATAGGTGCAGTACAGCGACGTGGAGCACAGGTGTTCAAATACCAGTACAATCAAAACACGCCCCCCCCCCCCGTATCTGTGTGTCAACAGGATTCAACCCACCTGAATGTGCAGGACATTGCTGTAATTCTAGGTTGCAACACGTAAAACCTGAACCGCCATCGCTTGTGATTTTGTAAGCTCCTAAAAAACACACACTCCTCCCACACGCATACAAACACACATTCTTCCCCCCCCCCCACCCTGCCAGCCTGACTGTTCGTCTGCCAAAGTGACACCTACTTTAAAAGAGAACCCCACGAGGGCCTGCGCGGTATGTAGGTTTAGGTGGTACATTATAATTACATTGCTTTTGTCACCGTGTGATGTTCCAACAGATGTTCATGGAGGAAGTGCCCAGGAAGGCGCGGCGCTGTTTATCACAGTCTGCTGTGAGTCCTGTAATATCGGCTAAAGATTGAAAGCTTTAATACCGCTCCTCCACGGCAAAGAAAAACGGCAGTAAAAATGAAAGCCAACCCATCAAAGCACAATATGTCCAGGCGACAGCTTTGCAGAATGCCCCCTCCTCCCCTACCCTCCCATCCCCCCTGTGCCTTACTCTCGCTCCTCTCATCCCCCGTTCATTCCGACCCCCTTCAGTACCACCACCACCACCAGCAGGAGCTCCAGGGCCCAGCAGGCTGCGAACGGACAGGCAGCACAGTAGCACCGATAAGACGGATCTGCTGCGACCTTTCTATTGTTAGGGCGTTTGTTTGCAACAGCGACGACAAGAGTCCCTCCAAAACCAAATATCTGATTCAGAAACACCAGGGGGGACCCTCGAGTCGAGAGGGACTGGGGTGCATGTAATTCAGCCATAGGACTCCGGGACCTCCGACGCGAAAAAGCCAAAGACGAGGGAAGGTGGAAAATACTTGGTGAATTGTCTCAGCTCTCACTCCCTCGCTGTGACTAAATGTCAGGTTTTAGTGTGTAGCTGCAGGAAAAAAAAAACTGCAAAAAAGAAAGCAGAGGAGCATCATTTGAATAATGTTTCTGTCAGCTTCTCAGCTATCCCCCCCCCTCCTCCCCACAATCCCACTTCACTCTCCCTTTTGCTTCATCCACATGTCCCCCTGGGAGGAATCTGCTACGATTTACTAGCAAGCACGCAGCGCGCGCTACATACACAACGCACGCATGCACAAACACACACGCGCATGCCAGATCACCATCATGCCTGGTGAAGTGAGGCAAAGTAGAATTTTTTACTGGGTTGGATTTCAAAGTGAACATCGATTGAATTCCCAACTGTTCTCCCCGGCTGTGATATAGTGTGTCTTAATGCAGCGCATTTGGAATGAAAAAGGGTTGGTCTTGCATGGGAAACATTATTTCAAAGGCCACTGATGCTTTTTTGGCTGAATATCAATGTTACCATCAGATTTGAATCCCATACAGTACTATTGTATGGGGTTTGATATCAGAGAACAAAGGTTATAGCCCAAGGCGAGGTTTGATACTCGCCTGTATTCCCCGGTGCGAGGGAAGGGACGTCCACGAGATCGGTGCTGCTGCGTTTCTGCAGAGCTGAAAGGTTTTTTCCCTTTTTGTTTCATCTTTTTGGTTTTGTATGAAAAAAAAATATGCACATCCTCCAGAAGAGCTGGTGCTTCATATTTCCCTGAGCCCACTATTTAAAATGAATTTAAGTTAATGTTGCGGTGTAGCTATAGGGAAGAAGTTATTAGCAATAACATATGCAATCACATGAGATCTAAAGCTGACAAATTAAACTCAGAAAATGCAAATGAGAAACTCAGGTCTTCGTTTTATTTACTTTTATGTTCGCTTGTTATCGCAAGGCCAGTCGTAAACTCCACCGCGACTGTGAGGGAGAGCTAAAACTCGAACATCGAGATCAGCAAATCCCCCAGTGGAGAATTAAGAAGATAGTCCTATAAAGTGCTGGAACGCTAAACAAGCAAGCATTTGCATAAAGTTTAATACGCCTTTAAAACAGCATCAACACATGCTGTTAGATGAACATCGGCATAATAGCGAGGTCATTAAATCATTTTTATACAGTAGTTGTATCGCAGCAGCGCAGTATGTATTGTATTTATTAAACATGAGGGCAGCTGAGGGTTGCTTTGGAGTCCGATTCTGGAGTTAACTTCAAGAGACACACCTGGTTTCAGAGGAAAACGCCAAGAAATCCTGGTTTTCCTCTGACTGTTTTTAAGCAAGATTACATAAAATCAATGGATTTCCATGAAACTTGGAAGTACCTAGTATTAGTCAGGGAAAAACTGGTGCAGATCTGGATCTGGGGTTGATCCAGGAATTTTGTATCGCTTTATTCAACATTATATAATGACCATTTCCCTCAGGATTAATTCATGGATCTTGATGAAAATCTGTGTGATTTAAGAGACTGATATCTGAGTGAGTGTAATATGGTGCAGCTTTGAGGGCAGTTGGGGCTTTAGCAGAGGTATGCGCTCTACTCTGCCATTCTAGTTTTCCCTGTTATTGTCAGACTTTCCTTTTCTTCTACTCCATCTCTTGAAGACAAATGGTCAAAACAAGTGTTTGTTGGTCTCGGGTCGCTCGCTACCTGATGAGAATGTAGACTCTGAAATCCCCCCTGTGGAGTTTTGCTCCAGCTCAACAGCACGGACTGAACAAAATAGTATTAAAAATAAAAGAGCAGCTTCTTGTCCACAAACTATACATCTTAAAAGATACATCACAATCATGGGACAGAGGAAGTCAGGGAAAAATGTTTGCATCCAGATCAACTTTTGAGAGATTTGGCCCCAGAATTTGAACAAATATGGAGTAGATAATCAGAGCATTTCTTATTGAAATGGTGGAATAGTGGTTAAGACTTTTGCCTCACAGCAAGAAGTTCCCTGGTTTGAATCCCTGCTTGACTGGGGCCTTCCTTTGTAGAATTGGCATGTTTGTGTTCTCCCTGCATGAGTTTTCTTCACCAGTCCAAATACATGCAGATTGGGGTCAGTCTAATTGGAGACAAACGCCCTGTCTTCTGTAATGAGGATATTTTGCCAAACAAACGTTTTCCTCTGTGTTTGGACCTTTGATCCACACCGATTTTTACAAAAGTGAAGATCTTTTTTAAATATCTGTGAAAACTTGTAAACCTCATTTCCAGCCTTGTCAGTCGTCCGTCTCACCTTATTACTTGGACCACAGTGTTCTTCTGGTAGGCTAATTGATAGATTAGATCGTTGCCACCTTTATCGCCACCTACTGGCCTGGCATGCTTGTTTAAGCATTTGTTGTCACTTTTGTCTTCTCGTCTTGACGGAGATATTTTGTAAAACGAGGGTCATGTGGACAGATATTTTATAAACAGAGAAAAATGTCCATTCAGAAAATATTTGCAGTAGGGTAGACAAGGCTTAAATTGAATGTAGGTGTGAATGGGAGTGCGAATAGTTTGTTTGTCTCTGTCAGCCCTACGATACACTGGTGACATGTCGAGGGTGTGCCCTGCATCTCTGCCAATGTCAACTGGGATTGGCTTCAGTTAACCCCCTGCAACCATCAAAGGATAAGCCGTGTTGATAACGGATGGATACCGTGATAAGACTCTTCAGCTCCATGTCTAACGTCACTCAGCCGTCAGATGTGTGTCACAAGTCAAAGGTCCTTCTTGTTGTCCACACCTTCCTGTGTTATCTTATCACCTTCTTTCTTTTTATTTGGAAGTCCTTATCCTGTCCTCGTTCAGTGAGACAGTGAAGCCTTCCCGCTTTCCCCCTGTTAGATTGTCAGAAAACCCTGGGATATTTAATATCACTATAAATGACACAAGTCCTCTAAAGTATCTAATTAATAATCGACATCAAATTACACAGTTTCTTATTCCTCCTGTTGATCCTGTGTGGAAGGTAGGGTTACTTACTTATGGAACAAATTAGGTAAAACACAAGGAGCCACAGGGAGAATTCATGCAGCTCTCGGAAAATTAAAGACAGACAGCATGATGGAGATATTGTCTGGCTCGAAAAGAAAGATCATAAAAGTTGCAGAGGTGTGGAATGAAATCACCTGAGAGGAGTTAAGTGTCTCTTAAAGGTAAATACCAGCACTGGCTGCGGCTGCTGCTTTCTGCCTCATTCACTTCATCACATCTTTTTTTTCCCTTTTTTTGGCCTTTTATTATCTGTTTCTCATCACATGGATGAATGGGAGAACTCGGGGCACGATCCTCTAACTCACACATTTCAAAGTGTATCTCCTGGAGTGAATACTGATTTCACCTGCGTCGGACCAGATTTTCATTTGCCTGACTGAGAGTTAAAAGTTGAATGAGTGTGAAGTTTCATGTTTGATAAAAAGATGCCTGATACAGATGTGATCGATTTGATGATAAGATAGGGGATTCAAATTCTGCAGCGTTTTTCTACATTGTACTGTGAACAGTGAATGTGAACACTAACAGGACAAGGTCAAAACTTAGTGCATGTCTGGACAATGAATGACACAGAACCTCAATTTACGACTTTATTCTTGTAAATTTACAACTTTATTCTTGTAAAATCACATTTTGTTTCTCAAAAGATTACGGCTTTATTCTCTTAATATTAAGGTTTCAATTACAAATTTTACCTTCAAGTGGCCCTAATACTCACATATAACAAATGTCGCTAGAACATACAATACGATAATATACATAGAACATAATTCTCATATTCAGAACGTCATGATTTCGCATTTTCATTCTTCCTATTGTTTGCTGGTATCAGACCTTCATCTGTTTGCTCTCACATAATCAGAAAAACATGTAAATGAGAACAGTTTTATTGTGAATTTATCTGTGTTAAGATACTGTTTCTGCTGTCAGACGAAACAGTGACTGAAACACGGCCCATTAAGACGACATATTACCCAGCAGTCACTGCTCTGCTGAAACCCTGATTGCACAACCACGACGTCGTCTGGAAGAATCACCAGACACATAAGTTAAAGACGGCGACGGCTGTGCTGTGATTCCAGCTGGAGTTATTGTAAATATGATCACTCAGAGATAAAGTTACCGACAACGGAAAATCTTTGTCATTTTATCTTTCGCTCAGCACCACAGTCTGAGTCTGGGTAACAATGGGGGATTGTCCAACCCACAGTGAGGCACCGTCATGACTCAGGGTCGGCCTCGCTCTCTGCAGTCCAGCAGAAAAGGAAGAATACGTCTTACTGTAGTCGGTACTGTAGAAACAAAGAGCCAAGGAAAGACCTTCATGAGACATCAACCTTCATGTCCAATCTTCAGGAGCTGTTACTGAATCACGCACAATATCTGCTACAAGTGGTCGAGATATAAGTGAAGTGCACACAGTACTTCCCCTCGTGTCTGTTATGTAATTTGCAGACAGACAGAAGCAGGTTGCTTTAAATATTGCCGCTCGGTGTGGGACAGATATAGACACTGAGCTGACTCGTGTGTCATTATTTAAGATGGTGAGGAGTCTTCACACTGGCGGAGGAGCACACACACGGCTGAGACATTTACAGGACGGAGAATGAGCGTCCAGTCATATTTAAATGTGTCACTTTAATAAAAAACAAATTATAATGTGTGATAAATTATTAAATGTTCATGGTCTCTCAGCACCTTTATGAGTAAAATGGTTTGTATTGATATAGTCTTGTTGATCACTCAAAACGCTTTACATTACAGTTTTTGCCATTCACACACACACACAGTCATACAGTGCATCTATGTGCAGCACTTTCTCTTTATGAGAAGGGGCCATTTTGGGGCTCAGTGCCTTGCCCATGGACACTTGGGCATTCGGAACGGGGGAAGACTGGGACCCAACTATCTGGTGAGAGTACGATCGCCCTGCCCCCTTCAGCCACAGCAAAATCAACACTTTCATTGTTAGAGATGTTTCAGTTAAAGTCACTTTACCCTATAAACCCTGTGGTCATTTTTAATAAACTGTATGTTGCAATCTACCACCATCTCCCACAAAGTCTGGAAGCTTAATTCTTAGAACAACTGCTCATTGTGTTTCGTGGGCAGTCTGCTGCATAACATGTTGAAATACTGGTTCCAGTGGTATTTTTCCAGACAGCCAGAAAATGCACATTGCAGACTAGAGTTTCCCTCCAAAATTGCAGAAGATGTTGTGCAACTGTTATCATAGAGTTGTGCACATCATGATGGGTAAATAATTTAAGTGCCCTTTAATTTTTTCGGACACAGTCAAAACAGGTATAAATAAAAACCTTCAGGCGCTCTGTCCAATCACATGGCGTACGCAGAGCTATCTCGGAGGCCATCAGCAATCGTCTGACGCTGAGTTAGCCTCTGGGGGCAATGGCCAATATTCTAGAGCTTCCAGTGTAGACAGCGGATGTTCGGGCCAAGAATCTTACGTCATAAACTTTCCCCGTTCGACTTGTTTCTTTCATCACACAGCAATTATATTTGTAGGTGTTAGAGTTAAGGCTAGACATTTTGGCTAATCTCTATCAACAACTATGTGACTATGAATGCAGAGAAATTAAAAAGCCGACAGCCGACGCATTTCGGTCAATGTGATCCGCCTCTTTTGTTCTCCGCATACCTGCTCAGACGTGGTTGGTCAAACAAGTAATGGAAACGGCCCCACAATAATATTGTCCCTCTCCTTTTATGCAAAATGATGCATCTTTGTCTATTCAAGATATTGACAAAATATTGATAACATAACATATCACTCAGTATAACAACACATAATAAATGGAACTGTAAGTTGCACTGATTTAATGTATGCAAAACGTAGCTTAAAGACTGTTTTTTGAAATGGCATTAAAGTGCTGCATGCAGCATTTCTATAGTTGCTCTGGTTTTAACATGACAGTTGTGGTCAATGGTTCGTGCAGTGAGAGGAGCTAAAATCAACTCTTTGTGTTAAGCAGTGTAGTGGAGGAGGAGAAGAAAAACGATTACTATTCAAAGCCTTTAAATGAATTTAAAAACAGTTACTTTAGTGCATTTGCAATTCAATCACTGTGTCTCGGATTAATGCAGAAAATGCTATTTGCATTCCTACTGCGAGCTGAGCTGAGCTGCGTGCACTGATGCACACCAGAATCACAATAACAGCTACTTTATGCCATATTCTGCTTCATTATTATCATCCATGATCACCTGTATCGCCTGGG
>NC_047168.1:16359192-16394192 GCF_009819705.1 Hippoglossus hippoglossus
GTGCTGTGGTGGCCCCGCCCACTTCCGTTGTCAGAATTCTGTCCGTGGTTTGAGGTCTACTTCGCTCCTGGGGGTGGAGTCAGAGAAGCTGTTTATTGTTGATGAGATTTTCACCTGTTTTTATATTTTAATAAATACATTTATTTATAAATATATATGTGTTAATGTATTTATATTTATTTATATTTGTACCACAATGATCCTGATTGGTCCTGACTGGTTTTAATTTGGTTGCTTGGTTGTGATTGGTCCTGACTGTCCCTGATTGGTTTTAATTTGGTTGCTTGGTTGTGATTGGTCCTGCTGAGTTTCTCCATGTCTGAACAGTGAGTCATCTACTCTTCACGTGATTGGTTGGTCCAGTTTCACCTGCAGGAGCGTCTGTGATTTAAAGCATTGTGGGAAATGTCGACCTGTGTAACTTTGAAACGCTGTGATGTCATAATGATGTCACCTGTATCTCCACGCTGTCGTCTCTGTGTCGCTCGTCCACTCTCTCTCCCAGTGAAACCAGTTCGTTGAGCCACAGAATGGAGTTAGTGAGAGACTGACACACACACACACACACACACACACACACAGATCAACACACCTGAAAAAACACATCACATGACCATTCACCTACACAGATCATGTGATGTAAACAGGAAGTAGATCATCTCCTCTGCAGTCGGTTGCTTAGTAACAGAAACTCCTCTGAAGGAGGAGCAGTGACGACGAGGTGGAACTGTAACTGACAGGAAGTGTTAGCTTTGTGTTCACCACTGGTAGTCGAGTCATGTGACTGATAAGAACCAATCAGGAAGAACGTCTGCGTCATCGTTTACTAAAGTCTCAGTTTCTGTTCAGACTGAAACACAAACCCAGAGTTTTCAAACTAAAACGAAACCAGTTCACATAAAATCGTTGATTGGTCCATTTTGATTGACAGCTCACCTCCTCAGACGAGTCCATCTGCTCCACAGCCTGCAGGATATGACATCACACACAGGATATGACATCACACAATCATGTGTGGGTTTTTGTGTACGTCTGTGTGTGTGTGTGTGTGTGTGTGTGTGTGTGTGTGTGTGTGTGTGTGTGTGTTTACCAGGTTCTCTCGGTCTCTCAGCTGTTGAACCTCCTGTAAAAATCAAACAGTTATTTAAAAACATTGTACCCGTGGTCACATGATGCTTTGATGTCATCATGAATAATAAATCTAAACTTTTGTTGGTTTTGTTTTAGTAATTTTATGTTTTATTTTTACTGTATTCACAAAAAAAGCTTCATACTTTTGTCCAGCAGGTGGTGCTGAGATCACAGTGAGCTCATCCAGCACAGGTTCACATTCTCAAAGTGTGATTGGTCAGTAGCTCCTGAGACTCATGGGTAATGTAGTCGGTTAGTGGACTGACAGAATGTTACGTGTGTGTGAGCAGGAGCAGACTTCATTCATATTTTCATCAAATCAATAAGAATCAGCATATTCAGGTTTAAACTGTGTGTGTGTGTGTGTGCGTGTGTGTATGGGGGGTGACCTCTGAACTCTGGCTTGACTCTGATGATGAAGCTGATGATGAAGAGGAGGAGGATGTTGTCTGTTGAGCGATGTCAGGAAGCTGCAAACACACAAACATCAGGAAAGAAAGTAAAGTTTATGATGAGCATGTTATTATTACTCAGCTAAAGTCTGATTGATTGATTGACGCACATCCAGATTGACGGTGGTCTGTTCCCCTTGTTGTTGAAGACTAAGCTGGACGCTGCCTCCACGCTCACCTGTGGACTGTACACACACCTCAGAGTTATTGATCAGTCATAGCTCCAACCCATCAATTGATCAGAAGATCAATAGAGATCTGTCTTACAGGAGCAGCCTGGTTCTGGTCCAGCAAACTGACCATCAGCAGAAACATCCACATCCTGGAAACACTGAACGACTTATCTGGTCCAAACTGGGGGAAGCAGGGCAGTCCTGATGGTCCAGGGGAGTCCTGATGGTCCAGGGGAGTTCTGATGGTCCAGGGCAGTCCTGATGGTCCAGGGGAGTTCTGATGGTCCAGGGCAGTCCTGATGGTCCAGGGGAGTCCTGATGGTCCAGGGGAGGTCTGATGGTCCAGGGCAGTCCTGATGGTCCAGGGCAGTCCTGATGGTCCAGGGGAGTCCTGATGGTCCAGGTCTGAGGGTCCTGCTGGTTCTGTTTGTGCCTCATCCTGATTCGTGTCTTTTATTGTCTGTTCAGCAGGAAGTGACCTGTCATCGCGTCTTCCTATGTCCCCGCCCCCCTCCCACTAACAATCCACCACCAACCAAAACAACACGATTTATGTGTGTGTGTGTGTGTGAGGGGGGGGAATCATCTCTGGCTGTTTGTGGGAACTGTTTTCAGACATGAACTGTGTAAAATGTTGTCTGGACATTTCCTGTAGTTAGTGTTTGTGAAGCAGAAGCAGGAGGTTGTCGGGTCCGACTCGTTCACAACAACAGGAACATGTGGGGAACATGTGGGGAACATGTCAGGAACATGTGAGGAACATGTGAGGAGCATGTCAGGAACATGTGAGGAGCATGTGAGGAACATGTGCCTCACATGTCAGGAACATGTGAGGCACATGTCAGGAACATGTGAGGCGCATGTGAGGAACATGTCAGGAACATGTCAGGAACATGTGAGGAACATGTCAGGAACATGTGAGGAGCATGTCAGGAACATGTGGGGAACATGTGAGGAGCATGTGAGGAACATGTGAGGAACATGTCAGGAGCATGTCAGGAACATGTGGGGAACATGTGAGGAGCATGTGAGGAACATGTGAGGAACATGTCAGGAACATGTGAGGAGCATGTCAGGAATATATGGGGAGCATGTGAGGAGCATGTGAGGAACATGTCAGGAACATGTGAGGAGCATGTCAGGAACATGTGGGGAACATGTGAGGAGCATGTGAGGAACATGTCAGGAGCATGTGAGGAGCATGTCAGGAACATGTCAGTAACATGTCAGGAGCATGTGAGGAGCATGTCAGGAACATGTCAGGAGCATGTCAGGAACATGTCAGGAGCATGTGAGGAGCATGTCAGGAACATGTCAGTAACATGTCAGGAGCATGTGAGGAGCATGTCAGGAACATGTCAGGAGCATGTCAGGAACATGTCAGGAACATGTCAGGAGCATGTCAGGAACATGTCAATGGTTCAGTTCATGTCTGAAATTGGGTTGAAATAGCATTGAATTGAAATAAAGTAAAATACTCCAGTAAAGTACAACTACAACACATGTACTTGTACACATCTACACAACTGATATGATTCCTCACAGTTTCACAATAACATGTTGATATATATATCATTTGTCCGTGTTGTCCACATACTTCTGTTTGTGTGGTAGTAAACACATTTCACAACCAGGAGGAGGACGAATAGATTTACTGTCTTAGCACCACACAACACACACACACACACACACACACACACACACACTTACATACACACAACACAACTACAGAAAGTTTGTGTTACGTTGTGACAAGACGTGAGACTCTCCAGGTTCAACATCTGCTGACATCAGGTGAGGTGATTAAAATATCAATGGTTTCACAGTTTGTGTCGGTAACAAGTTTCTTGATTGTTCGGCTCTGACACAGATTCACTTCCTCCTTCACTGACAGGAAGTGTTCGTGGATTTCTACCAAACGGAATTCTGTTCAACAAATCAAGGTTCAGGACGACGACCAGTGTCATCACGAGGTCGGTGAAGCTGCTCGTCTGCTGAGAACCACCTTGACATCAGCGTCTGCGTGAAGAGCGTCTGCAGAACGTTGGTGGATGCAGGTGTTTGTTAGTTGTGACTGGACGAGGGTAAACTCTCTGTTCTCTTCTTTTTCTTGATTTTGTTTGTTTGTTTGTTTTTTGACCTGATTTAAAGTCTTGTGTTGCAGGTGTGACATGTCGTCCTCAGGTCAGTGGACGTCTCTGCGCCCGTTTGTCCTCAGCTTCCTTTTCTCGTCCTGTTTCCTGCTTCTTGTCTTCACATATTTCAAACGTGAGAAGTTCCGTGCGTTCGTTGTCTCCATGGAGACAGACAGACTCATGTCCTGCAGAGGGCAGAGTCAAACCCAACTGTTCGTTCACAGCAGAGGACGCAGACACTGTCCTGCTGATCTGGACGTGGCCGTTTGGCCACAGGTTCGATCTCAGCTGCAGCTCGTCACCAGGTGTCGCCTGACGGACGGCAGGTCTCTGTTCCAACGAGCCGACGCCATTTTCTTCCGCCACCGAGACATTCACCTCGCCCACATCCCCACAGAGCCACGCCCCTGCTTTCAGAAGTGGGTGTGGTTAAATATGGAGTCACCTGCAAACTCGGCTCCGATTCCTAAACTCAATGATTTATTGAACCGGACTTGCAGCTACCGCCTCGACTCAGACGTCCCAGTGCCTTGTGGGTATCTGGTGCCTGTGGCGTCTGAGGACGAGACTTTCAAAGTGCCGGAGAAGCAGCTGCTGGTGTGTTGGGTCGTGAGTAACTGGAACACGCGACCCAGACGAGTTCAGTTCTACAACGAGCTGAAGGAACATGTCCACGTCTTCGGGGACGAGTGACGGAGAGTACATGGAAACGATGTCCGGCTGTAAGTTCTACCTCTCCTTTGAAAACTCCGAGCACACTACATCACAGAGAAGCTGTATCGACCCATGATGCTGGGGAGTGTCCCAGTCGGCCTCGGACCCCCCAGAAAGAATTACCACGTCCCTGCTGACGCTTTTACGTCGACGACTACTCGTCTGCAAAGCATCTGGCAGATGTGGTGTAAACAGAAGGTAGATTGTCTACGACCAATAATATTCCGCTAGGCATAACCATAGCAACGGTGATGACATGTCAGTGTGGGCGGAGCATAAGGACGATGCTCCAGAAGGTTTGTGAATAAGGTTTGAATAAACAAAACTGACCAAGAATCAGATTCAGGCTGTGATGTTGTTTGTGTCCAGCAGAGGGTGCTGTCCCCTCATGAACAAGTGTGTGTCTGTGTGTGTGTCTGTTTGAGTGAGTGATGGTTGGGGGTGTCTTGATGAAGCAGCTCGTTCCTTCTTCTCTTCAAACTGAGGACAGAGCGAAAGTTAATTTCTCTGTTCTCGACATGTTGAGCAGGAGGAAGTCACCAACTGCACCACACACACAGACACACACACACACACACACACACACACACAGACAGACACACACAGACACACACACTCAGTGAAGGAGTGATGATGTTCTGAGGAGTTAAAGGATCAAAACTCTGGAACCAGACTGTTCTTCATCATGGTGCTGGATTTATTCACCCTGATTCAGAAGGTCCTCAATGGACCAATCAAACACACCGCGCTGTTCAAACATGTGTGTGTGTGTGAGTGTGTGTGTGTGTGTGTGTGTGTGTGTGTGTGTCTGTGTGTGTCTGTGTGAGAGTGTGTGTGTGAGTGAGTGCGTAGTTCAGCTAATATTATTTTAAACTGTTGACCGAGACTGGTGAGCGCTGCAGCTAATACCCCCCCCCCCCCCCCCCCCCCCCCACACACACACACACACACACACACACACACACACACACACACACACACACACACACACACACACACACACTCCAGTCGTTTCATGGATGATTAAAATAATGTTGAGAGAGTGAGAACAGCTGCAGAGACGAGAACTGAAGTAGAAACAAGCTGAAGTTGTCATGTTGCTATGGTAATGCAGAGGTGCATTCTGGGAGTAGTTTGACCACGGACTGTAAATAATGATAGACGTCTCCACTTCCTCCCATCATCCGCATATGAATAAAAACATCTTCGATATGAACGCTGCCATCTTGTGTTGATGACGTCGACCAATCCTGAGTCAGTCTCAGCTGTCAATCATGACGTCTCAGCCCGTTTTTAATAACTGATCAGAAACATCAGAGAGATAAGAACGACCTGAAATGACAGGTCCATGTTCCATCTGCTAACATGGAGGAGGTTAATTACCTATACTGCAGCCAGACACCAGGGGGCGATCATGTCATCCATCTTTATTTACAGTCTGATTCGCACTGAAACATGAACGTTCACAAAACGAACAAAAACTGGATCAGACTAATTCCTGGAGGGAAACACTCGTCAATCTCCGCTGATCCGAAACATCTGGAAGTGTTCCAGGTGTGTGTGTGTGTGTGTGTGTGTGTGTGTGTGTGTGTGTGTGTGTGTGTGTGTGTGTGTGTGTGTGTGTGTGTGTGTGTGTGTGTGTGTGTGTGTGTGTGTGTGTGTGCCTGCCTGCCTATCTGGTTTCTATAATGAAAACACACTGAGCGCCCCCCCCCCCCCCTTCATTCTTTCTCTAACTCGTCCCAGATGTTGGACGATCAGAGGTAAAGCGAAACATGAAATGGACGACGTGACATAAAGACAGCAGCTATTTAGTGTGTGTGTGTGTGTGTGTGTGTGCGTGCATGTGTGTATGTGTGTGTGGTCTTGTGCAGCTATCTTTGTGAGGACCTGTTTGAGTCTACAACCTACGGAGTGAGGACCTTTTGGCCGGTCCTCACTTTGTGACCCCCCCCCCCCTTTAATGGACTGTTTGGGGGTTAAGACTTGGTTTCAGGGTTAGAATCAGGTTTAGGTTAAGGGTTAGGGTTAGGGAATGCATTATGCCAATGAGTGTCCTCACTAAGAAGCTGTACAAACATGTGTGTGTGTGCTCTCCTCCTCAGTGTCGTCACCATGGTAACCCGCTGAAAGGTGAAACCCTGATACCTCTTCTGACCTCTGACCTCTGCATGCAGTTGCGGGAGGAGGCTCCACTTCCTCTTCCTGTGGCTCCATCCATATTCCAGCTGACAGGAAGTGATGTCGTGTCAGTGTCTCCTGACCCTGCTGCTGTTTCCCATGATGCCTTTCAGCATGGACACGTGCAGCCGCCGCAGGTGACTTCTTTAACACTCGCTATAAATTAAGATTGATGACATGATCGCCCCCTGGTGTCTGGCTGCAGCACAGGTCATAAACACTGACCAAACTAAAAAGTACGAACATGTTTAAAACATGAAAACTGAATAAACAATGTGAGATAGTTTTATTTTAAAAAGCGTCTTTATCTGAATACATGACGTGAGTCACATGACAAACATAAGAGGATTTATTTGTCGTCAGTGGTAGAACGACGTTCGGTTCCTCGTGGTTCTGTTTCCCTTTGATCCATCGATCCGATCAGTCCATTGATGATTGACAACGACACGTCCTCGCTCTCTGCTGCTCAGAAGACATACTCAGTGGTGACATCAGCAGTGATGTCATCATAGTCTTCATTCAACCCCGCAGCTCCCTGAGCAGGCTGAGATGTCTCCATGGAGACAAGTGGCAGGCATCCTGTAGGTGGACAATGATCAGAAGACAACCTGCCACCAGGGGGAGTGTTTCCAGAACAATGAGTGTGTGTGGTTCTCACCGGAGTTTCTGCTGAGGAGTGATGTCATCAGGATGGTGGAGACGAAGTACGGAGCGAAGACGAGTAACTGGAGGAGAGGCCGTATCCATGGAGACGGAGGTAAGACGGACATCACTGACGACACACAGTTAGTAACAGTTACACACAGTTAAAGTTAGTTACAGTTACAGTTACACTTAGTTACAGTTACAGTTACACTTAGTTACAGTTACAGTTAGTAACAGTTACACACAGTTAAAGTTAGTTACAGTTACACTTAGTTACAGTTACAGTTAGTTACAGTTACACTTAGTTACAGTTAGTTACAGTTACAGTTAAAGTTAGTTACAGTTACACTTAGTTACAGTTACAGTTAGTTACAGTTACACTTAGTTAAAGTTAGTTACAGTTACACTTAGTTACAGTTACGGTTAGTTACAGTTACAGTTAAAGTTAGTTACAGTTACAGTTAGTTACAGTAAGCTCACCTGCAGAAACGGTCATTCCAGACAGCAGCAGCACAGACACCCCTGCAACAAGAAGGTTTAGATAGTTTGTACTTTTGGACCAATCACAGGAAGTAGAGACAGCTTTAAATAATAGAAGAAGAAAAAGAAGTGTGGTTAGTAAAGAGGGACATCGGGCTGGAAGGTCGCTGGTTCGAGGCCACGGACTGGCAAAGCATGACACCTGGACCGAAGGATGGACCTGACAATGGATCTGTTCAAGTCCAAGAGCAGCGACAGATGGACACTCCTCTCCCTATCCCACTGTCTGAGGCCCAATCCCATTCCACCCCTTAGCCCTTCCCCTTCGTTTTACGCGTTGACATGCAGGGGTGGGCTGTACCAACACCTGTAGGGATGGAGGGGTAGGGCTTAATAACCCTCACTTCGAATGTAGGGGTACCCAGAATGCCTTGTGAATCACCGGCAAGCTGGGAGAGAGACCCAGTCAAGTGTAGGTAGACTCCGCCCACGTAGGTGAGGACGACAGGACGTACGTATGTCAGACAAAATTCTTTAGTCCCTAAATTACAATGTGAAACCAAACCTACCAGATCAGATAAAAATATGGAACAAACACATGAAGCCTCAGACTCGATGTTCGACGTCGTCTTTTAAACGTTTAAATTTATCTCAAACTCTTTCTATTGTCGAGCGAGTGTTTCCTCTGCTGATGAATGAATGAAAGGATGAAGTGTCGGACTCACCCAGCAGGACAAACACAGACGGACTCTTCATCTTGTCTCGACGCCAAAAAAAAGAGGAAACACAGTAAAACCAGAAGTAGACAACAGGAAGTGGCTGCAGCCTCCGACACGTGAGACATGTTTATCACATTTGATCTGAACATTTAACTTGTTTCTTCTCCAGCAGCTTCAGCGTCTCTCCTGAAGATGAGTTCGCTGTAAAAGACTGAGACACACACACACACACACACACACACACACACACACACACACACACACACACAGCCTGCAGTATGTGAGTCACTGCTTATTAAGTTACAACTTCAAACAAGATCGTGTGTGTGTGTGTGTGTGTGTGTGTGTGTGTGTGTGTGTGTGTGTGTGTGTGTGTGTGTGTGTGTGTGTGTGTGTGTGTGTGTGTGTGTGTGTGTGTGTGTGTGTGTGTGTGTGTGTGAGGTCACCATCAGGTCGGGTTAGGGGAAATGAGGTGTCAGCCTATCAGCTGATAGATCACCTGTTGATTGACAGGTGATCATTACCATGGTGACAGGCTTTTGTGTGTGTTTAATGTGTGTGTGTGTGTGTACGTGTGTGTGTGTGTGTGTGTGTGTGTGGATAATGAATTAATAGGATCGTTATTATTCTTGTTGATAACAGAATATTTCTCTAAAACGGTTCTTGATACCTGCGTCACCAGGACCAAAGTTCCAGGAGGTTTCGTTCTGTGTTCAGAGGAACCAGAAGACTTCACAGAAGCTTCACAGGTTCTCACGAAGGTTCTCGGGGGCCTCGAGGTGCAGGAAGCTTTGAAGGTTCTTAAAGATGTTCTGTGACAGTTCAGGGGTTCCAGAGGTTCCCAGAGAGTCTGGGGATTCTGGAGTGGCTTCATTTTGTTGGTACATTTTTTAGAGGATCTTAGAGTTTCAGGGGTTCCTTAGTGGACCCAAACATTCCAGGAGCTTTAGTGATTCTTGAGTAAGTTTTAATATTCATTCTTTGGATTCCTGGGTGATGGACGTTGTTTGTCAGCATCTGAAGGAGGTTTTAAGTTCTTCAGGTGCAGAGGTTGTTCAGGAGGAACCAGGCGTCACAGATGTTCTCCGACACTTCAGGAGGTTTCGAGGGTTATTGGGGAGTTTTCTTCTTTAGTGGGTCCCTGTGGTTCTCAGGGTGGTTCCTGCGGTTCTTGAATAGTTTCCAGGACGCTTCGGTATGCTGGAGGTCAGGAGGTTTGTCAAACACTGGAAAATCTGAAACTGGAAAAATGACATGACCATTCCACACACACACACACACACACACACACACACACATACACACACATACACTAAACACACATGTATATGTACTTCAGAGCTGTCAGTATTGATCTCCTTGGAGAGAGAGAGAGACAGAGCAGGAGGGCGGCCAAAATCTTCGTGGGTAACACACACACACACACACACACACACACACACTAGCTCAGATGAAACACAAACCTTCTGGTTTTTTCATTTCACAGCGTCTCTCCCAACAATGTGCTCATTAAAGTGAAATAACATGTCGACATGTTCCTTCCTATACATCACACACACACACACACACACACACACACACACACACACACACACACACACTCAAACTCCTTCATAAACTCACTGCAAACGTCTGGAAGTCATTTCTGTCAATGAGCTCTGGGAGACGAGTGGCGGCGGTTTCTCTGTGGAGGAGGTTTCAGGAGCTGAGTGAGGAGGTTCAGAGGGTCGGGGGGGAACTCGTACTGAAACCAGACGTTCTCGGGCGACAGCTCGGTTATAACACAAAAACTTTAAACACACAACCAGCACGTCCTCCTTGTTCACATGACGGGACGAGAGGCGTCACAGTGAATCTCTGATGCTGTGCCGCTGGTCCGGGCCATGTGGCCTCGCCATGTGGCCTCGCCATGTGGCCTCCACGACGCTTTCTCCTGACTCTGTTCTGTGGCGTGACGTCAGACTCGTCCTCTGCTGTGGTGAAGCAGCCAATCACCTGTGTTTAAGAGCCGCACTGTGATTGGCTGCTGTGGTTCAACAGAATTTGTTTGTTCAGACTCTGGTTACGCCGCTTGTCAATCACACAACACACACACATTTGGCTACCGCTGACCTCTGACCTTGATGTGTGTTTGTTGTTCCTGTGGAGAAACGCCTGCTGCTCTGAAACCACATGACCTCTCCTGCTTCACTGTCCCTGAGCCAATCAGGAGCCAGATAAGGCTCCAATCATGGCCCTGTTTTAATCAGCCTCACATTAAGTTTTCTGTGAACTGACCAAACATAATGCTGAGGATGGAGCACCATCACCATGGTGACCACCGACCCTCTCACTGTCAGGCCTGCTGTTTGTCTGTCTCACACTCATCCCTCCGTCCTGATAACACACACACCCTGAGGTCAGAGGTCAAAGTTGACAGTTCCCATGTTTGTTTGTATGAGTCCACTCCGCCCTGTGGTCAGTCAGGTGACCTTCGTCTTAAGGCTGATGACAGAAACTTAAAAAACTTGTCAGACAACCGAAGCTGAAACGATCGCTTTGTCCTATTCTCTATTTTTTAACCCTTGTGTTGTCCCTGCTTCCCCCGGCTGTTGGCCCCCTCACATAGCCCACCCCATATTAGGACGCACACGTAGGGCAATAGACACGTGAGCAGCCCTTGCAGATGTATTTGTTACACCCGCGGCACACGGTGTGAGTTTTACAGTCCTTTTTCCTGGGGCATATCTGACACCTCTTCCTCTTACTCGCCCCGAGCGGGGCTGCAGCTAGGGCTATGGAGGAGGCCGGACACTCGGTGCGCAGGTCGGTCTCGTCCATCCCTTTCCATTCGTCACCGTATTTTCGACGACCCTCCCGATTCGTCATCTCCAGGATGATGTTCTCTACCGTCGGCGTGATGAACAGGTGGAACGTCGAGGCTAGGTCACCGGTGCGGGACGTCGCGTGGATCGTGGGGCCCCGGAGGGCCCCGCTTTGAGCCGCAGCAGAGGAGGAGGAAGAGGAGGAGGAAGAGGAAGAGGAAGAGGAGGAGGAGGAGGAGGAGGAGCAGTGGCCCTCCTCTCGGACGTACGCCCTCGAGGACCATGTTATTTCCCTGTTTCTTGAGGGGAAGGTCTCTCTTTCCACGAGTCCGGTGGTGGTGGTGGTGGTGGTGGTGTCGCCGTGGTCTTGTCCTCCTTCTTCTTCTTCTTCCAAGGATGAAGAATCTGCAGAAGCATCACCCACTGGGTCGTCGTCTTCGTCGTCTTCTTCGCTATCGCCGTTGTCTCCGTCTCCGTCCTCTCTGTCTGCTTCTCCATCTCCTTGTCCGTCCTCTTCGGGTTCAGAGGATGGTTGCTGGGAGAATAGCTGTTGGAGAACCTGTTCTCTGGTGAAACGCTCCTGACGCGACATCGTGCCATGGTCCGTGAGAGAGTGGCACACTGAGACTTACATGTGGGTCTAATGTACCCCCCCCTTGATTTCAACTGGAATCAGGTGTGGGTCTAAATGAGCCCACAGAGCACCACAGCGCCCTCTCTGGGTCTAAATGACCCCTCCATGACAATCGAGAATGACAATCCATTGGTCTCAATTACCCCAGGAGAGTTGGATAATGACAATCCTTGGGTCACCCTAACCCTAACCCTGACCGGCCAGGGCTTGCGTATGATCACACGCACTCACGCACGCACGCACACACACACACACACACACACACACACACACACACACACACACACACACACACACACACACACACACACACACACACACACACACACACACTCTGGGTCAATTCGAGCCAGGAACAACACAAGGGTTAAGTAAAACCATTCAAACTGAAAATACTTTGTTTTACAGGACCTGAGACTTGGACTCGACTTTACTTGAGCTTGGTCCTGTGATACCAGCTTGACCCAGAGGAGGTGGTGGGACACCAGCCCCCCCCCCCCCCGCAGGACACAGGCACTGGGCAGCTCCTTCAGCGACTGATTCAAGTGTCTGAAGGTGTCGCAGGTCGTTCCTTCCTGCAGCAGAAAGACTGTACGACCAGCTCGCTCCCAGTAAAACTCCATGCACCATCATGGACTGAACTTTAACACTTTAACACTTTAACTGTGCAATATTCACTGTTTGGCCCTAAACACCTCAGAGAAACACTGTCTGACCAGATAGTCCCCTTGGACGGTGTTAGTTTGGCCCCCAGCTCCGCTGTGAGGAACCTTGAGTTATGTTTGACTAGGACATGTGACCCACAGATAAAACAGGTCTCTAGGACAGCTTTCTTCCACCTTTTGTTCCCTCTAGACTGGATCAGTGTGACTCTTTATTATCAGGACGTCCCAGTAAGTCTGTGAAAAGCCTCCAGTTGGTCCAAGATGCTGCAGCACGAGTGCTGACAGGAACTAGGAGAGATCATATTACTGCTCTCAGCTTCTCTGCACTGGCTCCTTGTAAAACTCTGAACATCAAGATCCTGCTCCTCACATAGAAAGTCCTTCAAACCCTTCATATATCAAAGAGCTCATAACACTGTACTGTCCAAATAGATCACTGCACTCCCAAAACACAGGTTCATTGTGGGAACTGTTGGTTTCTCTATAAAACGCTTTAAGGTCTTGACCTTCGATGTAAAGAGCCTTGAGATAACGTATATTATGATTTGGTGCGATACAATTAGAATTGAATTGAATTATACTGTATGTTCATCCGTCTGTGCAATCTGTTCACTGTAAATATCCTCACTGCATACATTCATGTTTCTATTTATTTTTTTATATTCCTTACACTTAAGTATTGAATGTTACTTCAGACTTGCTGATGTCTTTTTGACTCTTGCTGCTGTAAGACTGCAAATGTCCCCATTGTGGGACTTATCTTATCTTAACCTGACTGAGACTCCTGCTGGGACACTGAGCTTCATAACCGTCACAGATCGATTCCACCAAACAAGTTCAGTCTCAGCTGCTGGACAGAGGAGACGGACACAGAGTCCTCGTCTCCAGCTGGGGACTCTTGTTCCTGTGGGAAGAACAAACGACTGACTGACGTCACAACTTTGCTCTGGAACATTTTTCCGTCTTTACAAAATGAAGAAAACGACTTTCTCCAAATGTGGGTTTATTATAAAAACATGATCGTGATCAAATATCAGGTACAAAAAGTGCTACAATAAAAACCGTTCTGGTGTGGAAGTTGAACCTGGGACATGATAAACTGCTGCTTCCTGCAGAGCGACGTGATGAAACCACTCGTCCCATCTGACACGCCCCCTAACGAAGATGTGAGAAAAAGTTCCTACATGTGCTGGAAAAGGTCGACCAATCACAGCAGAGAGGAGCAGCTGGCCAATCAGAGCAGACTGGGCTTTACCAGGAGGGGGGGCTCTTAAAGAGACGGGAGCTAAAACCAAGTGTTTGAGACAGAGGCTGAAGAGAGGAGCTGCAGCGATGGACAGTCTGATGACAGTGATTCTGAACGTTAGAGCATGAAAACATTTTACAGTCATAACATCAGTCGTTAAATCAACATGAAGATGAACAGAATGTGTCTCTTTAAGGCTTTAAAATAGTTTCAGATGCCAGTGTAGAAAACCAGGCTCAATAAACCAAATCTGATCATTTGAAATCGGCCATGAATGGATAGTCGACCATTTGTAGCTGCTGGTTTCCTGTGACTTTGACGTAAATATTCCTGAAATCTCAGTGATCCAGGGAATTTCAGCTACTGAGAAGTCACAGTAAATTTGCTAAATCTTAAAAAACAGATTTTAATGATTCCCATGAAAACTTGAGTAATGTTCTCAAAGATTTCCTCAAAATGTTCCCCAGTGTTTTCTGACGCAATCCCAGAATATTCTTATTATGATTATGAAGAGTACGATATTCAGATGTTTCACAAAATAACTCCTCCAAGGACGTCCCGATGTTCCTCAGGTAAATATTCCCACAGTCTGTTTGGAAATGATTCATCCACAGCGTTTCCACAACTTTAACATGTCTGTAAAAAAGTTCTGATCAAATCCCAGAATATTCCGAAAAATAAGTAAAAACTCGTCCACGATCCAGTTCACAAAAATCCCTTCGGATAAAACTGAATCTGGTAGAAACCAAAACTGCTAAAATCTGCAGGAATTTCTGTTCATGTTGCACCAAAGGAAAATCCTGATTGTTTGATAGACAGGGCTGAGAACCAATCCCAGCTGTGCTTTAATACAGTGGGCGGGGCTTAGTCATGTCAGCAGGGTTGTAGTGGGCAGCACCAGGAAGAACTGAAATAATCTGCGACCAATCAGAGGCGTCCCCTGAACTGAATCCGATGTCCTGTGTTGGATGCTGATTGGACAGTGGCTGGTTTGTTCAAACAACCAATCAGGTGAAGGTATGAGGAGCCTTCGGTTTCCTGAGGAGGGGAATGGTTGTAGTGGTTTGACAAGGCGGGGCTAAATATGTCCTTAGCGCTGACCAACCATTGTTCATAATAATGTAGGTGAAGTCTATTTAGGGGCAGTAACTCTATGTTAATCATTTAGTGTTCTTTGTGCTCCTTAATGTCACAGCAACTCTCATTGGTCCAGTAGCAGCAGGTCTTCTGCATCTTGAGTGTAGTGGTGTAGGACAGCTCTGTGATTGGTCAGTAGAGCACGGTGGGTGGAGGTTTGTGTATCCTGAGCGTCTGAATGGAGGAGAGGATCTTCTTCTGGTGACCGGCGAGGGTCACGCCCACTCTGAGCAGGTCTCTATGGAAACAGGTGGAGAGTAAGGTCAAAGGTCAGAGTCAAAATCATCAAGAACAAGAGTGTTGACGGTGTCATTGGTCCCTGAGTGTTGACTCGCAGGCAGCCTGGTCTGTGTCATTGGTCCCTGAGTGTTGACTGGCAGGCAGCCTGGTCTGTGTCATTGGTCCCTGAGTGTTGACTGGCAGGCAGCCTGGTCTGTGTCATTGGTCCCTGAGTGTTGACTGGCAGGCAGCCTGGTCTGTGTCATTGGTCCCTGAGTGTTGACTGGCAGGCAGCCTGGTCTGTGTCAGTGAGTGTAGGTGATCATACTCAGTGTTGAGCTGCGAGACGATCTCCAGGCTGATGAGACCGGCCTGAACAAAGCTCTGCTCATATCGCTCCATCTTTATGGCTCGAAGCCACTCAGACACCGAACCACAGGCAGAGAGACAAGGGGGGATACGCTGGTCCAAAAGAGGCTGGGACGAACTGAGAGACAGAGACAGACAGACAGGAAATTGCTTCAGGAATGTGATCATATGACCCTCTCTGCACCTGCTCATGTAAACAACCATGTCTGTGTAAACAGCTGTCAATCACACAGCTGGCTGCCCCACAAGCCCCACCCACTGCCTGTCTCTCCATGGCAGACTCTGACCTTTGACCCCAGAAGCCACCAGCTGGTGCATGAATGAAATTCCACAGCTGCCAATCAAACCCTCCACTCTCTGCTTAGCAAGGTGCCTCACCTCGTGCCCTCCTGGTGCGTCAACTTCAGGGAGGCGGGGTTACGGATCAGCCTATCGAGCGCTGCCACCACATCACAAAACCTCGGCCTGTTGGCTCGTTCCTTCTGCCAGCAGTCCAGCATTAGCGCGTGCAGGGAGGCGGGGCACTCCGGCGGCGGGGGCAAGCGGTAGTCCTGCTCAATGGCGTTGATCACCTGAAGAAGAGAGGGACAGACAGGTGAGTGAGGCAGGTGAGAGACAGACAGCTGTCGGTCCATCAGATTTAAATAAATATATATTTTTCTTACGTCCTGGTTGCTCATGTCCCAGTATGGTCGTTCTCCGTATGACATCACCTCCCACATGACGATGCCGTAACTCCACGCATCACTGGCAGACGTGAACTTCCTGTATTCAGTCAGTGGATTAAATAATCAATATCTAACGTCTTTAACATGACAGAACTGAATATCAATGCGATTCTATGACAGAAGCTCAATGAGCTGTGGTGAAAGTCACCTGTAGGCGATGGCTTCAGGAGCCGTCCAGCGAATCGGGATCTTCCCTCCCTGAGAAACAAGACAGAGTCGGTTACTTCATCAAAAGACGCTGGAAACAATTATTTCATAATACGACTTTGATTTGGATCATAGTTAGAACACAACACTGTAAATGTTCTGTCAACTGTTTAAACCAATTTATTTGAATAGTGCGCCTGTGTTAAAATACGAACCTCCCTCTGTTTTTCTTTCAGGGAGATTTTGCCCACGTCATAGTAGCATTCCATTAATGCTTATGCAAGCTGCTGATTGGTCAGTTGAGAATTTACGGCTGAGGACAGGGTACCTTCCTCAAGGAAAGTGAATAAAGTGAAACATAATCTAAAGGAGGAGCCGGAGGATCCACTTGTAAATCAGGCTCATTGAGCAGCTGCTCACGCCTCAGTGACGTTAATAACTTTATTCAACGCCAACACAAAAACTGGTGAGAACAAAAAGTCATGTGTGTCATGTCATGTGGTGTGTGGCGTCACAACTATTTACAGAAAGCGTTTTCACAACAATTAATAAGTATTAAATCTATTCTAATGGAACAATGTTCATTATTTAAACCACTTATAACACAATTTTAACCCTATAAACGTTACGTTAACGTTGTGTGCCCACATCATCCCTCCACTCGTTCTGGACGACCTCGAGAGCGCCCTCTACACAACCAGAAAGTCAAGAAGGCGGAAGTTCTCCCCGTCCCAAAAACTGTCTGACCGAACCCAGAGGGAATTCATGTGTTAATGAATGATACAACGTAAAGAGCCAATCACAGCAGAGCACCATTACCAGAGGTACTGTTCCTTTAAATATCATCAGCAAACACCCTTCAAAATAAGTCACTAACCAAAAAACGTTACAACCAGTTTCTGATTAATCTCTACTTCCTGCATAAATGTGAAAGAACTTTAAAAAAATATATTTTTTTAATTTCATGCAGCTGTTTCAGTGTCGTCGTAGCAACGCAGAGTCTAAGAGAGTGGACTCACCAGAGAGCTGGTGTATGTCGGGTCGGACGAGTTTTCCGTCAGAAACCTGCTGAGACCAAAATCTGACACCTGGAAACAAACAGTTACAGACAGACAGGTGAGCAGACAGACAGGTGAGCAGACACACAGACAGGCAGACAGGTGAGCAGACAGACAGGCAGACAGACAGACAGACAGGTGAGCAGACAGGCAGGTGGGCAGACAGACAGACAGACAGACAGACAGGTGAGCAGACAGGCAGGTGGGCAGACAGGCAGGTGGGCAGACAGACAGACACACAGACAGACAGACAGGTGAGCAGACAGACAGACGGGCAGACAGACAGACAGACAGACAGACAGGTGAGCAGACAGGCAGGTGGGCAGACAGGCAGGTGGGCAGACAGACAGACACACAGACAGGCAGACAGGTGAGCAGACAGACAGACAGGTGAGCAGACAGGCAGGTGGGCAGACAGACAGACAGACAGACAGACAGGTGAGCAGACAGGCAGGTGGGCAGACAGGCAGGTGGGCAGACAGACAGACACACAGACAGACAGACAGGTGAGCAGACAGGCAGGTGGGCAGACAGACAGACAGACAGACAGACAGACAGGTGAGCAGACAGGCAGGTGGGCAGACAGGCAGGTGGGCAGACAGACAGACACACAGACAGACAGACAGGTGAGCAGACAGGCAGGTGGGCAGACAGACAGACAGACAGACATACAGGTGGGCAGACAGACAGACACACAGACAGACAGACACACAGACAGACAGACAGGTGAGCAGACAGGCAGGTGGGCAGACACACAGACAGACAGACAGACATACAGGTGAGCAGACAGACAGGTGAGCAGACAGGCAGACAGACAGACACACAGACACACAGACATACAGGTGGGCAGACAGACAGACACACAGACACACAGACATACAGGTGGGCACACAGACAGACAGGTGAGCAGACAGACAGGTGAGCAGACAGACAGGTGAGCAGACAGACAGACATACAGGTGGGCAGACAGACAGACACACAGACACACAGACAGGCAGACAGACACACAGACAGGTGAGCAGACAGGCAGGTGGGCAGACACACAGACAGACAGACATACAGGTGGGCAGACAGACAGACACACAGACAGACAGGTGAGCAGACAGACAGGTGAGCAGACACACAGACAGACAGGTGAGCAGACAGACAGGTGAGCAGACAGACAGGTGAGCAGACAGACAGGTGAGCAGACACACAGACAGACAGACATACAGGTGGGCAGACAGACAGACACACAGACAGACACACAGACAGGCAGACAGACAGGCAGACAGACAGACACACAGACAGGTGAGCAGACAGACAGACACACAGACAGGCAGACAGACAGACACACAGACAGACATACAGGTGGGCAGACAGACAGACACACAGACAGACAGACACACACACAGACAGACACACAGACAGGCAGACAGACAGACAGACAGACAGGTGAGCAGACAGGCAGGTGGGCAGACAGACAGACAGACAGACAGACAGACATACAGGTGAGCAGACAGACAGACACACAGACAGACAGACACACAGACACACAGACAGACAGACAGGTGTCTCACCTTACAGACCAGGTTGGAGTTGACCAGGATGTTGCGAGCGGCCAGGTCTCTGTGGACGAAGCTCATGTCCGACAGGTATTTCATCCCTGCTGCGATCCCACGCAACATTCCCACCAGCTGGATGGTGGTGAACTGTCCATCATTCATCTGCAGAGAGAGAGACAGGAAGGCAGACAGACAGGTGAGCATGCGGTTGAACAAACGGCAGAGGGACGCACCAAGCTGTGACCGTCTCACCCTCAGGAAGCTGTCGAGCGCTCCGTTCTCCATGAACTCAGTGAGGATCATGACGGGACAGGAGGTGGTGATGACGCCTTCCAGGTGGATGATGTTGGGGTGCTGGAACTGACCCATGATGGACGCCTCTGACAGGAAGTCCCGCCTCTGCTTCTCAGTGTAGCCGCCCTTCAGCGTCTTGATCGCCACGTAGTTCTCCTTCCGGCCCGGGATCCTCAGACGGCCGCGACACACCTCACCGAACTCACCTGGACAGGTACACCGGTGGGGTTATGGTCGTTCACAACAAATCATTTGAAAAGAACACACGGGTCTGACAGGTGACAACACACATCTGTCCAAACTTAAAGTTTCAGTAGCGTCTATCTGGTTTCATGACGATGATGAAACTCAACTATCCAGGTAAGTTAGGACATTTTACACAATTCACCATCTGGATTCACCTCAAAGGTAAATTCTGATGTTTGATACGAGGTTGAAACTCCTCAGATCAAAGTTCTGCTCATGTAAGAGGAGAGAACATGAGAGAACTGAGGATGGAACCCTGAGGGACTCCACATGTCAGCAGCCAATCACAGCGGACCTGAGCCACAGAGTCAAACAACTGAAGAAGTGAAATGTTCCTTTAAGGCTCGTTAGCACATACCAACACGTCTACACCTGTGTGTGTGTGTGTGTGTGTGTGTGTGTGTGTGTGTGTGTGTGTTCCCCAGCCGGTGGTGAAAACTTAACACCCTTGTTTCCACGGCAACTGCTATCCAGTTACATTTCACTAATGCCATCACCAGAGCTGTCTACTGTTACAGCTACACACACACACGTTTACTTTTAATAAAGCAGGATTCATATCTTGGAGAACAAATGTGATGTTTTTCCAGCGTGTTCTCCTGATGAGGGTCAAAGGTCACAGACTCTGGCAGACATTTCAAAATAAAAGTCTGTGCAGACAGACAGAGAGACAGATGTGTTACCTGCTCCGATCACTTCCTCTATCTTAACGAAGGAGGCTTCGATCTCTTTGGCAAACTCCCTCACGGCCTCGTTGGGATCTTCGTAGGTAAACGGGTCAATGTACACCTTCATCGCTGCAACAGTGATGACATCATCATCATCATCATCATCATCATCATCAGATGGATTGATCCACATAACTGAAGTGAAGAACTACTCACTCTGTCCCATCTGATAGTGTCCGGTCTTATCATTCATCTGTCTGTCTGTCTTTCTCCTGCTGACAGACAGGTAGAGAGAGAATGAGAGAGAGACAGACATGTCTTCAGTTTTTCATCAGCTGCAGGAGAAGACACACACAGACACACACACACACACACACACACACACACACACACACACACACACACACACACACACACACACACACACACACACACAGACACACACTCTTTTCTCTCTGTCACTCCCTCAGGAATGTTATTATCTCTCTCTATCGCTCCATCTCTCTCAGAGTGTCGTGTTTCTACGTCTTAATATAGTCAACGTGTTCCACCCTGCTCTGAGTGTGTGTCTGTGTGTGTGTGTGTATGAACCTGAGGTCAATGTTCCATTGTTGTGCTGAGGGAGGGAGCATCCTGAACACGCACACACACACACACACACACACACAACCACACAACCACACACACACACACACACACAGTCTCTCTCTCTTACCGGTAACAGTACACAGCGACCATCACCACGGCGATGAGGAGCAGTATCGCCATGGAGATCAAAACAGCTGTCACCACCAGCTGAGAGCTGCTCACACCTACAACAGTCAGATCAATAAAATATAATCACTAATCAATAATGTTCCTCTTTAAAATGTGGTTTCCTGTCGGAGTCGGTGGTGACGGTATCTGACGGGCAGGGCCGTGGCTAACCATGTTAGCATGCTAAAGTCAGTGTAAATCCAGAGTTAATGTTAGCATCAGTTTCCAGGAGCTCTGGACTCGTACCGTCAGGTTGTGTGTTGAAGCTGCTCGCGGTGCTGAATGATCCGTATCCCGCCTGTGAGCGAGCGCGGACCTGCACCTCGTACTGCGCCGCCCGCTGCAGCCCCGTCAGCACCACCGAAGAAGACCTGGTGGACACGTACTGCCACTGACCCACCTCCTCGCCATCCTGAAAATGACATCATAGAGTGTGTGTGTTTTCTGTGAGTGTGAGTTTTTTTTCTATGTGCGTGTGTGTGTGTGTGTGTGTGTGTGTGTGTGTGTACCTTGGGACTGTAGCGGAGCTGGTAGTCCAGGATGTGGTACTGGTTCTGAAGAACAGGAACGTTCCACTCTAACGTCAGACTGTTCTCTGAGGACGCCGTCCTCCTCAGACCAGACACTGGAGCAGGAACTGAGCCAATCAGACGTCAGCAACGTTAGTAACACATCAGATGTGGCCCAGTAGTGTTAATATCATTTTTATAATGTGTTCACACAAGGGTGTGGTGTGTGATATTGTGTTGTGTTACATTGTGTGTGTGAACTGTTTCACTGACAGTAACTCTCCTGCACATTCTGTTGGAATGAAAGGTATTCTGGGTAACGTAGTGTTTGTGTACCGTCTCTGCTGGTGGTGACGTTGACTCTGTCCGAGGCCGGCTCTGAGTGGCTGAGAGCAGAGACGCCGTTCAGCGATTGGATGGTGAAGGTGTACTTAGTGTATGGGCGGAGTCCCCAGACGACGACGCGGCGCTGAGTCAGACCGCGCTGCGCTGGGCGGTACAGGACGCTGTCATCACAAGGAGAACAGGAACCGTCCAATCCCTTAAGAGGAGACAGGAGGGCGGAGTCAGTGGTCTGTCTCTGGTTGGTCGACCTTGTTCGGACGGTTCTGGTCTGTGTGGCGTACCTTGGGGGCTGAGGCGGATCCACAGCTGGAGCACAGGACTCTGTAGCTCAGGTCTCCTCGTCCTCCTCGCTCCAGCGGCTCACTCCATTCCAGAGTCACCATGGTGTCGTTGACCTGGCTCACGATGGAGCGGGGAGCTGAGGGGGGGCCTGGTGGGGAGGTCAGAGGTCACGGACAGTCCGATAACAACAGAAGACGTTTAGGATCCCAGAGTTTAGACTGACAGGTAAATCCGTGAAAAGGTTTCTGTTGTGTTACATTGTTTTACAACAACAACAACAACAACAACCACAACTGCTGCTTCATTACTTTCATTCCTTCATCAATTTGTCTTTCTTTCATTTGACTCATTTGTTTGGAGCTGATACACACACACACACACACACACACACACACACACACACACACGCACACACACACACACACACACACACACACACTACTGAAACCTAAAACCTGTGTGTGTGTGTGGTTTTAAAACACAACATGTGTATAAATCCGGATATTTTTACATTTAGATCAGTTCATGAGTTCATCAGGCAATGAAAACATCTGATGCCTGATGATGTCACTGTGATGTCATCAGGCTCTGCGACCGCTCTGACAGCCATAATGAGAGACACTGTACAGGTGCATTGTGGGAAATGAGGAAGAGTCAGGAACACACCCAAAGAAAAGTCAGACTTACGGGTGCAAGCGGCGTGCGGCGGGTCGGAGTCGGCTCGATGGTAACCAGAGTCACACAGGCAGTAGGCGGAGCCTGGGATCCGTGTGTTGCTATTGGTGGGACAGGGGTTACACACACCAGGTCCTGACCCCGCCTTAAACTGACGAGATGGACAGGCTGGAGAGAAAAATATGAGTTAACATTATAATTGTTTTTCTTATTGTCGTAAAATCTCAGACTGACGTGATCTGACTTTGTCACCATGACAACTCTCTGCAGCAACAAAGGTATTAATCCGACGCAGAAAATAGTCCCTACGCTGCAGTAAAACTTTACAAATAAAACCTTTCTAATAGTTCTTCAGTTGACGAGCTCGGAGCGGAGCGCCACGGACAGAGGGAGGGAAGGTCCTGAGAGACGGACACAGGAGACATGTTAACGTGTCTCTTTGTTTCTGAACAATGATGAGATGGCGTCCGGATGAGGAACATCACAGGGAGCGAGGGAAGAGTGCAGCGGCACAGACAGAGACAGGAAGTGACCTTGGCTTCGACAGGATGTGGAAAGTGCTGCCATGATGTCACCACGCCAACTCCTGCCAGGCACCCTCACGCACACACTCTCTCTGTCCCTCAGAGCTGAAGCAGCGCAAGTTAACCTTTGACCTTTTCACTCAGCCAGGACATTACCCCCCCCCCCCCCCAGGGTTAACATGCAGCAGAAGCAACCAGCCTCCCCCCCAGCAATGCATCCTGGTTGCAGTCAGCTGACCTCTGACCTCATACAGAATAACAGGAAGCTTCAACAACCGAATGTCTGTCGCCTCCTTTTTTATCACAGACCCCACCTCCCCTCGCCCCCCTCGCCCCCCCCTCGCCCCCGCCGCCTGACTGAGGCCCGTCAGAAACATGTGGAGCCACATTCCTGTCAGATTAGAGTTTAAAGTGAGCGCTGGACTTCTACTGTTACAACAGTTCTACTCTGCCGAGCTGTGGAACCTCCACACGCAGAACATCAGGGTCACGTGACCACATGCCGCTTTAGACTCGTCCAACAGAAGAGATTTGTTGATATGAGACGACCTGTGGAGAACTGCGTTTGTGTCAAAGGTCACAAAACTGATCCTGACAAAGTTCAAGCAAATAAAACAGTTTTTTACTGAGACTGAAAATAAAGAAAATTCATATTTTATCCTATCTCTCTGTAATAACACCATGTCGTTCGCCCTTCTTCTGTCAACACACTTCTCTCTCTCTCTCTAATCATCTCCAGCCTCCCTCTGTTTACACTGTGTGTGTGTGTGTGTGTGTGTGTGTGTGAGTGAGTGAGAGAGAAAGAATTTTGAGTGCTGATAATGAAGAAACACAATTCACCTCTCACACTGAAAGGGCTTTTACTTTGTAAATAACCTGCAGATGAACCTGTTTGAATTCTGTCCTTTTAGTTCCATCTGGTCAAAGTTCCGTAAAGTTCCGTAAAGTTTCGCAGGTCAACACATTGTCTCACAGTCGTTACATCTGTGTTTATCATGTGACAGAGCTTTTAATTTGAAAAGTCTGAACGAACTAAATCAAGATTTTTTTGTTTCACAAACTTCGCGCTCACCTCGACACCGCACGTCGGTCTCGCCTGCCTCGTATCCGGGGCGACAGGCGCAGCTGGATGTGGGCTGCCCCACCCACTGCCCGTCCTCGCCACAAAGCATGCTGGGAGGTCGTGACAGTTCTCCTGGCGGCGTCACTGCGTTTTCCACACACACACCCTGAGCCTACAGCACACACACACACATTTGAAAAAAAAAGTTTGTCAATGACACAAACTCTCATCAGCACACTTAATGATGAAGCTTTTATTTGTAGATTAAATGTTTTTAATTTGTAAAGTAACAGGAAGCTTTTTTTTTGGACAAATAAATTTACAAGTAAACTGACTTTAAATTTCAAAATAAACTGTTTTCTAAGGCATGCTGGGTTCTGGAACCTGTGGTTACCATGGTTACTGCGTAGTTACCTGCTCCACCAGAGAGTGGGGGATGGTTTCAGGGAAGGAAGCAAAGGCGCGGTGGAGGGGCGGGCACTTCCTGTAGAAGACGCGTACGGACAGCAGCGCCATGCAGGTACCCTGGCTGTGGAAGGCCAGGTAGAGCCCCGCCCCCCGCAATGGCCCCAGGCGTAACAATTTGACGTTGGAGCGCCGTTCTCCACCGTGTCGCAGCAGGTGGTCGGCCGCAACCGTGGAGACTTTGGTGTAAGGGTTCTCCATCCAGGACGGGTGAGTGGGCGTGGCCTCGTCGCTGTCGGACTGGTAGTAATAAAGGTTGAAGGTTTCTTTACAGTGACGCTGGTTCAGAGCGGAACACTCCATCATGGTGAACCTGCAGGGACACGGTCAGTTTCATCTCCACAGAAAACCGAACCACACACAAACAACAAGCTGAGCAAACAGCAAATCTACCAACCGGATCTCCACGTAGAGGGTGGTCGCCTCCCTCCGGGGGATCCAGCGAGTCCTGAGCCAATAGGAGGACGGACTATCAGGCGTGCAGATCTGATATATCCGCACCATGTTGGACTCATCATCCAATCCGCTCATTTCCTCCCACTGCACATAGACGGACAGAGAGCGCTATGGATTAGCATCCTTCATTGTGATGAATGGTAAAGATTAACTGAATGCTAGTAGCCTTCATTGAGCCCAAAGGTAAACGTTAGCTGAAAGCTAGCTTGTGAGTGGGTGTGTACCTCTGGGTCGTCGGGAGGATGATTCATCCAGCGAAGATCGGATGTCTCTGACTTAGTGTTCATCAACACCTCTGAGAGACAGACGGGCAGAGTCAGACAGACAGGTGCCAACATAATGTAAACAACATACAGCTCGCACACGCTCATGTTTAAACACACACACACAAATGGACTCTGATTGTCCTTGTCGGTTCACAAAGTGACTGAAGCAATTACAGTAAATTAGTGAGAGGAGGAAAGTGTGTGTGTGTGTGTGTGTGTGTGCGTGTGTGTGTGTGTGTGTGTGTGTGTGTGTGTGTGTGTGTGTGTCAGACAGACAGACAGGTGAGTGTGTCTTTCACACCTCTACAAATTATTAATCTGGTTAAAGAGAGTTGATGAAGTGTAACCGACATGAGTCTCAGGTTTCCTGCAGCACCTGAACACCTCACTGATCTTAGCTCCATGCCACAGGCTGTGATGTCATGGTGATGTCATGGTGATGTCATGTGATCCCTTTGATGTCGTGAGAGAGGCGTCGATTGACTTCCTGGTCAACGACTTCGAACCACAACAATGGGTTTCTACTGGTCCCATCACTGCGACTGTGATGAGGCCGTGATGCGACTCCCAGAGGTCAGTGCTCTGATTTAGATTCTATTGGTCGAGAGTAACGTCACGCTGAGGTCACAGGTCAGGTGGCGACCTGACGACCCCGTGACCCAGCATCCTGAGCAACAGGTCCCCACTTCAACCGCTACACAAACATTACTGTGTCTGGTCAAACTCACAGGATGACACAGACACACACAAGAACACACACACACACACACACACAAACACAAACACATTCTGAGAACACACACAAACACACACACACACTCTGAGAACACACACACACACGCACACACACACACACACACACACACACACACACACACACACACACACACACACACACACACACACACACACACGCACACACACAGACACAGACACACTCTGAGAACACACACACTTAGAGCGAGTGTCTTGTATAAACATCCCACCAGCGTTGTCATGGTAATTTCCGTGTCCTCGTCATGCACTCTTATCACCAGATATACTGTTTACAGTGTGTGTGTGTGTGTGTGTCTCGTCAGTGTACGACACACACACACACTTAATGTTGGTTTGTTTGTGTTGAGTCTTGTTCAAGTTGATGTTAATTTGTTTCCTTCACTTCTTAAGCTCTACGTTTTTATGAATGATATCTTTATTATAGCAAAACAAATGTAAGTTTAACTAAACTAACTTTACCTAAACTTAAGTTAAAACTAAACCACGTCAAACATCCTGTTTTTGATTTAGTTTGAAAAGAAACTCTTGGTTGACTGATGTTCTTCAGTGTTCCACCTCTGGAGAACTGAGGTTCTAACGAGGAACCAGATCGAGTTCTCTTCTCTGCATTTAAAACTAACTGAGAACACTTGAGTCTTTAGGCTCTCATCACATAAAACTCAATCTGATCGATTATTGGTTAAAACAAAACATTAAGCTGCAGCTGTTTGATGATCGATAACTGTAGTAAACTGTAGTAAACTGTAGTAAACTGTAGTAAAGGTTCACTGTGTAGGTAACTGTAGTAAAGTACAGTTAACTGTAGCTAAATGTAGTAAAGTGTTGTTAACTAGCTAAGTGTAGTAAAGTGTATTAAAGTGTAGTTAACCGTAGTTAAAGTGTAGTAAAGTGTAGTTAACAGTAGTTAAATATAGTAAAGTGTAGTTAACAGTAGTTAAATGTAGTAAAGTGTAGTTAACAGTAGTTAAATGTAGTAAAGTGTAGTTAACAGTAGTTAAATGTAGTAAAGTGTAGTTAAAGTGTAGTAAAGTGTAGTTAAATGTAGTAAAGTGTAGTTAAAGTGTAGTAAAGTGTAGTTAAATGTAGTAAAGTATAGTAAAGTGTAGTAAAGTGTAGTAAAGTGTAGTTAACTGTAGTAAAGTGTAGTTACATGTAGTAAAGTGTAGTTAAAGTGTAGTAAAGTGTAGTTAACAGTAGTTAAAGCGTAGTAAAGTGTAGTTAAAGTGTAGTAAAGTGTAGTTAAAGTGTAGTAAAGTGTAGTTAACTGTAGTTAAAGTGTAGTAAAGTGTAGTTAACAGTAGTTAAAGCGTAGTAAAGTGTAGTAAAGTGTAGTTAAAGTGTAGTAAAGTGTAGTTAACTGTAGTTAAAGTGTAGTAAAGTGTAGTTAACTGTAGTAAAGTGTAGTTACATGTAGTAAAGTGTAGTTAAAGTGTAGTAAAGTGTAGTTAACAGTAGTTAAAGTGTAGTTAAAGTGTAGTAAAGTGTAGTTACATGTAGTAAAGTGTAGTTAAAGTGTAGTAAAGTGTAGTTAACAGTAGTTAAAGTGTAGTAAAGTGTAGTTAAAGTGTAGTTAAAGTGTAGTAAAGTGTAGTAAAGTGTAGTTAACTGTAGTAAAGTGTAGTTAAAGTGTAGTAAAGTGTAGTTAACTGTAGTTAAAGGGTAGTAAAGTGTAGTAAAGTGTAGTTAACTGTAGTAAAGTGTAGTTACACGTAGTAAAGTGTAGTTAAAGTGTAGTAAAGTGTAGTTAACAGTAGTTAAAGTGTAGTAAAGTGTAGTAAAGTGTAGTTAACTGTAGTAAAGTGTAGTTACATGTAGTAAAGTGTAGTTAAAGTGTAGTAAAGTGTAGTTAACAGTAGTTAAAGGGTAGTAAAGTGTAGTAAAGTGTAGTTAACTGTAGTAAAGTGTAGTTACATGTAGTAAAGTGTAGTTAAAGTGTAGTAAAGTGTAGTTAACAGTAGTTAAAGTGTAGTAAAGTGTAGTAAAGTGTAGTTAAAGTGTAGTAAAGTGTAGTTAACAGTAGTTAAAGTGTAGTTAAAGTGTAGTAAAGTGTAGTTAAAGTGTAGTTAAAGTGTAGTAAAGTGTAGTTACATGTAGTAAAGTGTAGTTAAAGTGTAGTAAAGTGTAGTTAACAGTAGTTAAAGGGTAGTAAAGTGTAGTAAAGTGTAGTTAACTGTAGTAAAGTGTAGTTACATGTAGTAAAGTGTAGTTAAAGTGTAGTAAAGTGTAGTTAACAGTAGTTAAAGGGTAGTAAAGTGTAGTAAAGTGTAGTTAACTGTAGTAAAGTGTAGTTACATGTAGTAAAGTGTAGTTAAAGTGTAGTAAAGTGTAGTTAACAGTAGTTAAAGTGTAGTAAAGTGTAGCTAACTGACCCACTGTAAACTGCTGATTGTTAACTATTGATTGATTACATGATGTCAGGTCGTTGACTACTGGAGGAAACAGATGAGCGGTAATCTGATCAGATGTGATTTCATCAATACAGGTATCGATCACAGTGATTGACAGAGTGTTATTGATGAGTACGGCGGCTGGCCGGAGACAAACTTACCTTCTTCTGCTCCGCAGCAGCTCAGCAGCAGCAGCGGGAGGAGGAGCAGCTGCAGCCCGCAGGAGGAGGCCTGTCCCCGGGCCACGGGACCCTCCATCCGGCCCTGTCCCACCAGATCCAGACCCGAGCACACGGTACTCGCGTCGATCACTGATCACCGATCGTCAGCTGGGCTCGCTCTCGATCGGCCGCGCGCGCCTCATTGGAGCCCAGCAAGTTAAAAGGAACTTTTTCCTGATTGGTCCGCGGAGGGAGACGGACTGAGAGCAGGAGAGCTGCGGTCCCAGCAGCGGGACCCAGCGGGGCGCGGCGGCCTCCTGACCGGGAGAGGGGCTCCAGGAGGCGGCCTGCAGAGCGGAGAGGAGTCGCTGGGTGGACCGGAGGACGGAGCGGGTGGTAGTGAGAGGCGGTCAGAGTGTCCCGGTGCGTCCCAGTTTGTCTCCCGTTAGTTTCTCAATCTCCTTGTGTCTCAATCTGTCTCAATCTGTCTCTATTTTCTCTCTCTCTCTCTCTCTCTCTCTCTCTCTCTCTCTCTCTGTCTCTCTCTCTCTCTCTCTCTCTGTCTCTCTCTCTCTCTCTCTCTCTCTCTCTCTCTCTCTGTCTCTCTCTGTCTCTCTCTCTCTCTCTCTCTCTCTGTCTCTCTCTCTTTCGGGACAATAAGTTTGGACAAAAGATGCGGACACAAGTTTTTTGGCTCCACCCCCAGATGCAAAGACCACACCCCCACTGCCCAAAACTGACTGAGATTGGCTGAAGGACATATGGGCGGCGTCTTGTCGGTGTTATTGTTATATGTTTATCTTTAAAAAACACTTTATATTGTCTTATTAGTATTAAAAGTATTGTAAATTTGTGTTTCATTGTGTGAGTGTGTTACACTGTGTGTTTGTGTCACTGTTTGTAGTTTAGTGTATGTAGTGCAGTGTGGTGTGTTTCACTGTGTGTGTGTGTGTGTTGTGTAGTGCAATGTGGTGTGTTTCACTGTGTGTGTGTGTGTGTTGTGTAGTGCAGTGTGGTGTGTTTCACTGTGTGTGTGTGTGTTGTGTAGTGCAATGTGGTGTGTTTCACTGTGTGTGTGTGTGTGTTGTGTAGTGCAGTGTGGTGTGTTTCACTGTGTGTTTCGTGTGTGTTGTGTAGTGCAGTGTGGTGTGTTTCACTGTGTGTTTCGTGTGTGTTGTGTAGTGCAGTGTGGTGTGTTTCACTGTGTGTGTGTTAAATTTCACACCTGAAGTTTCATTCACACGGTCACTGGGCGAGAGACATTATGTCAGAACAGAGAGAGAGAGAGACAATGATGCACATCAGATGAAAGGTGTCACCCCCCCACCCCCCAACCACCCAGAGAATAAAAGACCAGGGTCAGGTATCACCCCCCCTCACCCCTCCTTCCTGTCTTCTGTTCTTGTGAGGAGAGAGGGAGAGAGAGTGAAGGAGAGGAAGAGAGAGAGAAGGAGAGGAAGAGAGAGGAGAGAGGGAGAGACAGAGAAGGAGAGAGAGTGAAGGAGAGGAAGAGAGAGAGAAGGAGAGGAAGAGAGAGGAGAGAGGGAGAGAGAGTGAAGGAGAGGAAGAGAGAGAGAAGGAGAGGAAGAGAGAGAAGGAGAGAGGGAGAGACAGAGAAGGAGAGAGGAAGAGAGAGAGGAGAGAGGGAGAGAGAGTGAAGGAGAGGAAGAGAGAGAAGGAGAGAGGGAGAGACAGAGAAGGAGAGAGAGCGAAGGAGAGGAAGAGAGAGAGAAGGAGAGGAAGAGAGAGAAGGAGAGAGGGAGAGACAGAGAAGGAGAGAGGAAGAGAGAGAGGAGAGAGGGAGAGAGAGAGGAGAGGAAGAGAGAGAGAAGGAGAGGAAGAGAGAGAAGGAGAGAGGGAGAGACAGAGAAGGAGAGAGGAAGAGAGAGAGGAGAGAGGGAGAGAGAGAGAAGGAGAGAGGGAGAGAGAGAGAGGAGAGAGGGAGAGAGAGAGAGGAGAGAGGGAGAGAGAGTGAAGGAGAGGAAGAGAGAGAGAAGGAGAGGAAGAGAGAGGAGAGAGGGAGAGAGAGAAGGAGAGGAAGAGAGAGAGAAGGAGAGGAAGAGAGAGGAGAGAGGGAGAAGGAGAGAGGGAGAGAGAGAAGGAGAGGAAGAGAGAGAAGGAGAGGAAGAGAGAGGAGAGAGGGAGAAGGAGAGAGGGAGAGAGAGTGAAGGAGAGGAAGAGAGAGAGAAGGAGAGGAAGAGAGGGAGAGAGAGTGAAGGAGAGGAAGAGAGAGAGAAGGAGAGGAAGAGAGAGGAGAGAGGGAGAGAGAGTGAAGGAGAGAGGAAGAGAGAGGAGAGAGGAGAGGAAGAGAGAAGGAGAGAGAGAATGAAGGAGAGAGGAAGAGAGAGAGGGAGAGACAGAGTGAAGGAGAGAGGGAGAGACCTAGTTAAAAAGAGAGGGAGAGAGAGACAGAGAGAGAGAGAGAGAGAGAGAGAGAGAGAGAGAGGGAGAGAGAGTGAAGGAGAGGAAGAGAGAGAGAAGGAGAGGAAGAGAGAGAGAAGGAGAGGAAGAGAGAGGAGAGAGGGAGAGAGAGTGAAGGAGAGAGGAAGAGAGAGGAGAGAGGGAGAGAGAGAGGAGAGGAAGAGAGAAGGAGAGAGAGAATGAAGGAGAGAGGAAGAGAGAGAGGGAGAGACAGAGTGAAGGAGAGAGGGAGAGACCTAGTTAAAAAGAGAGGGAGAGAGAGACAGAGAGAGAGAGAGAGAGAGAGAGAGAGTGAAGGAGAGACAGAGAGAGAGAGAGAGAGAGTGAAGGAGAGAGGGAGGAGAGAGAGGGAGAGAGAGTGAAGGAGAGAGGGAGAGAGTGACGGAGAGGAAGAGAGAGAGGGAGAGACAGAGTGAAGGAGAGAGGGAGAGACCTAGTTAAAAAGAGAGGGAGAGAGAGAGAGAGTGAAGGAGAGACAGAGTGAAGGAGAGAGAGAGAGAGAGAGAGTGAAGGAGAGAGGAAGAGAGAAGGTGAGAGAGGGAGAGACGGAGAGAGGGAGAGTGAAGGAGAGAGAGAGAGAGAGAGAGAGAGAGAGAAGAGAGAGAGAGAGAGAAGGAGAGAGAGAGAGAGTGACGGAGAGGAAGAGAGAGAGGGAGAGACAGAGTGAAGGAGAGAGGGAGAGAGAGACAGAGTGAAGAGAGGGAGGGACACAGAGAGAGAGAGAGAGAGAGAGTGAAGGAGAGGAAGAGAGAAGGTGAGAGAGAGATGAATAAATGTGAGGTCAGTAAAAATGAAGGAACAGAGGTGGATTGTGGGAAACTGTCACCTGTCTGTCAAATCGTGATGGAGAGGAAGAGAGGAGTTTGACAGACAGGTGATAACTCCGCCCCCAACCCAAGCGCAGAAAAGTAACACACAGACAGACAGGCAGTGCAGACAGACAGGTAACACAGACAGACAGGTGTGGAAGTGATGAAACATAATGGTAAAGTACTTGTCAGCATCACTGCCTGTTTATCTTTATTTGATTTTATATTTCTTATATATTGTATCTTAAGTTTTACTCTCACTGTTTCAGCTTACTTCTGCTGCACCATCATTTGTTAGTCTGATGCACAACTTTGTACAGCTTCAGTTATTCATCTTTAAGTGTGTATTTATATTTGGCTTCAATACTCATCACATACTTGTGACAGCGCTGTAGAAGTTCGTTCCTGAACTTAACCTCTTATTGTTCTTATGCTCATCGTTGACTGTTTTGTTTGATAAAGTATCGATCGATGTATTTATCCAATAACTGAGACACCAACTCGTCACGTCTTCACCTGCTGGACACTGGGAACTAGTTTGACTAATATCAATAACTAATATTCATGACTATTCATAACCAAAAGGAAAAGTGTGTCAGACAGAAACCTTCAAAATAAAATGTTTCTTATGTTCATTCGTGACGTGAGACTGATGTTAAACCTTCGACGGGATGTTAAGTCCAGGTTCTCAGAGCGGACATTGGTAGAAGTCTGTTTTCACTCTTGTTTGATTAAATGTGATGAAATCAATGATCAACAATCAATGATGACTCCGACCAATCAGACGACTTCACAGACCCACAAAGACAGATTCCAAAAAAACTTTATTAACACAACAAGGAGGACAAGTTAACACAGCATTGTCACAAGGTGTGTGTGTTCAGTGTGTAGAGAATCGTGGCAGCTGATTTCCCAGGATGACACGTCTCTCCACGCCCTCCTCTGAGATGCTCGCCAGTCTGACCACACCCCCGCTGGATCCGTCTCTCTCCATCGCCAGAGACAGAGCTGTGAGACAGACAGACAGACAGACAGACAGGTGAGACGCAGTAACACCTGTGTGAATATTACAGTGTGTGGGGGGGGGGCAGTGGACCCCAGCTCCCAGCATGCCTTGCAGCAGCTGTACCTGTAGCAGTTAGCTCCAGACACTGGTCTTTGCTCATTCCAGGTTTGTAGTTTGAGTCCATGAAGCCGTAGATGTAAGTGCTGCCGCTGCCGCCCACAGACAACGGCTGCCTCACCAACATCCCACCAATGGGGACACAGTATACCTGAGAGACAGACAGGTTACACACAGACAGGTACATTCATTGATTAGTTTATAACCTTTATTTACTAAACCCTAGCAGGAATATCAGCACCATCTAGTGGCCACACAGAGAGGTGCAGGAAGAAAACTTGATCTGTGTGTGCTGTTGTGCAGCTTCTTTGTGAGGACCAGTTGGAGCCGACAACCTACAGAGTGAGGACCTTTTGGCCGGTCCACACTTTGTGACCCCCCCCCCCCCCTTTAATGGACTGTTTGGGTTTAAGGGTTAGAATCAGGTTTAGGTTAGGGGATAGGGATAGTCAATTATTTGGGATGGTTAGGATAAGGGGCTCGGGAATTCATTATGCCAATGAGTGTCCTCACAAAGCTAGAAGTACAAACGTGTGTCTGCTCAGACTCGTTCACAACAAACCCTCTGCAGGATTCAGGTGACAAGTGGAGCAGCGGGAAGTGACGTGTTCATTCTGCTGCAGCTCTTATCACCACAAACTCTCCTGACATCTTCCTCAGTGTCTTCTACGTGTGTTGCTCCTCTTTTTTATCCTGTCCACTTGCTTTTTCAGTTGTGTGTGTGTGTGTGTGTGTGTGTGTGTGTGTGTGTACTACCTGCCCCCCCTTCCTGCGGTCCCACCCAGCCACCAGTATCCCAGCAGACAGCTCTTCTCTGTAGCGGTAGCAGCTTGCTCTGAACAGATTGGCTGCCGTCTCCACCAATGGGGGCTCGTCCAGCTCGATGCTGGGGGCGAGACCACATTAAACAACTGACTTGACAGTGAGGCTGTCAATCAAGCGGAGCGGCGTCTTACCTGTGGAAGCCCAGCTGGTAGGTGACCACGTCAGCGATGGCCTGAGTGTCAGCAGCCGATCCAGACCTGCAACACAGCAGAGAACACACGGAACATGATGATGGGTTCCTCACAAAGTTCTACAGGTCCCCAGTAAAAGGTTCTGGATCTAAAGCTGAGGGCTCTGGGTCGGACTGAGTTGATGCTGACCTGCAGCAGAAGATCCGGTCGTGGATCGGGGTCAGTTTGTCTGTAACTCGGTTGGCGATGTAGGCTCTGAGGGAGAGAGAGATTTAACACAGTGCTTACTACAAACACAATAACGAGTCGTGGGCTTATGGTTTGTTGTTCTCACCCTGTGGTTGTACGAGAGTCCGCACCAATCACCACTCCTCCGTCATACTCCACCGCCATGATGGTGGTCTGAGCGACAGACAGGTACAGACAGGTACAGACAGATGTAGGTCAAATAAGAACAAACACCCCCAGTCAATAGAACCTCAGTTAAATCTACGTTATACTTGAAAGTTAGAATGTTATCTTTGTTTTGCTGTTAGCACTTGAAGCTCATATCGTTATGATTTAAATCAAGTTTCATTGAGCCCAAACAGAACCACAGTTAGCATTAGCCGCAGTTAGCTGCTGCAGAAGTGCTGT
>NC_047168.1:16399192-16431692 GCF_009819705.1 Hippoglossus hippoglossus
AATACAAAAAAAAGAATATCTATTATAATTATTCAAACATTAGGAATGTTGTGTACACATAAAATCATATAAAAATTTCTAATTATTTGATTTTAGTGTTTTTTCATCTAGATGAATTGGCCGTGGCCTTAAAAAATGTCATGTGGTGCGACCGTGATTTATCTTAAAATGAATTAATTTCCTTAATATGCTAACCCTAACCCCCTATAAAGTCATTAGTAACAAAGTAGTTGCATTTCTTTAGAGTTTTTGTAAATAATGATCTCATATCTTTGTTCTATAATGTCACCGTCCCCTTATTAAATGTAGTTAACAGACTTATTTTTCAGGTAAAGTGCATAAAATTGATACAAATGTTTAAAAAATACCATTCATTTAAGCATACTGTATCAGTTATTCATATTTCAGCCACAGAAATGTTATATTTTACTTTAAATTGAATACAGGTCTTGGTATTATTGGTCGCACCACATGATGAGTGGTCGCTCCAAATGATATGAAAACCTCCTATCGTTTAAAAAGATCAATAAACAATAAATTCCATACAAAAATTTGACTTAAGCCAGATTTTATTAAAATTTCATAGAATTTTCATGAACACAAACATTTCCTAAACATTTTTTGGAATACAAATCTCATGAAGAACATTGAAGTGCAGCACACATTGTTGTGAACAATCATGTGGTCGCACCACTTGATCTTTTTCTAGTTCAGTCAAAGTTTACAGGCACAGAATTGGCCACCTAAAGGAAACAAGCTAGGTCAGCACAAAAGGTCACTATGACATTTATAATCAAAATATATATTTTTAGAAATAACTTAGAATTCATAGTTTTTTTGAGGTCATACCACATGATATCCAAATGTGGCAGCTACACACCAGCTGTGAAGAAGGTTATTGTTTTCCAAATTTGAGAGAGTTACAAACCTGTTGCTGCTTCCAAGGGTCCTGTTGGTTTATGATGCAACTTCCTGTCTTTGACTGGATTTCAACATCAAAGTCCCAAATTGGTCCTTTGTTGATGGTCGCACCACATGATATTTCATAAAATGGACGTCATCGGACAAAGTCTGTTTGTATACTATGATGGAAATATGAATGCAAATGCTTTGCAATTTTGTACAGGATTACAAAACACTTTGGAAATCCTGCCAAATATAAATATAAAATAAATTTGAATAGATTTTGAGTAATTTCAAAGAAGTTTTCACAACAGCAGTCATGGCCGGACGGTCGCACCACATGATATTTTGACACTTTAAACATTAATAATTAATGGTTTTTGGAAATTTAAAGTGTGTACATATATACGTGACAGGTTCTACATATATATGGTATTTCTTTATGTATTTAAACCTTTTTTTAACAGAAGAAAATGCAGTCGGACAGAAAATATAGGCGTCACATCAATGACCCATAAATATATATATGTATAATAAGTGAGAGAGCAGAGGAGGAGAGAGGGAGCAGAGGAGGAGAAGAGGAAGAGAGGGAGAAGAGGAGAGGAGAGGAGAAGAGGAAGAGAGGGAGAAGACAGAGCAGAGGAGTAGAAAGAGGAGGAGAAGAGGAAGAGAGGGAGCAGAGGAGAGGAGAAGAGGAGGGGGAGCAGAGGAGGAGAAGAGGAGAGAGGGAGAAGAGAGAGAGCAGAGGAGTAGAAAGAGGAGGAGAAGAGGAAGAGAGGGAGCAGAGGAGAAGAGAGACAGCAGAAGAGGAGGGGGAGCAGAGGAGGAGAGGAGGAGGGGGAGCAGAGGAGGAGAAGAGGAGAGAGGGAGAAGGGAGAGAGCAGAGGAGGAGGGGGAGGAGAGAGGGAGAAGGGAGAGAGCAGAGGAGGAGGGGGAGCAGAGGAGCAGAGGAGGAGGGGGAGCAGAGGAGGAGAAGAGGAGAGGAGGAGGGGGAGCAGAGGAGGAGAAGGCAGTTGAGATCTCCTCTGAACCACAGAGAATCTTCTGTGTTCCACTTTAAGCCGGAACAAAGGATTTGAGACGAGTCTCCGAGTGCAGCGACTGTTCTAATCCACATTAGTGACACCATACCTTAGGCCTGAGGCGCCGCACTGTGTGTGTGTGTGTGTGTGTGTGTGTGTGTGTGTGTGTGTGTGTGTGTGTGTGTGTGTGTGTGTGTGTGTGTGTGTGTGTGTGTGTGTGTGTGTGTGTGTGCAGAGCGGGAGGCGTGCAGTGGACGGAGTGTGTGATGGAGAGAAGAAGAGGACGAGGAGTGGGGGACGGTCTGAAACTCAGATGATCCGTAGGAAACATTCAGAGTTTAACCTGTCGACATGTTTGTCCTGGAGGTGGCGCTAGAGGCAGGATCACTGGGTAGTTGCTGCTCGAGGTGTTTATAATATTGTCAGGTCTCGACCTCACTGCGTAAAGAAACCTGAGTTCATGTGTATTATGATCGGACGCTGCACAAATAGAACTGAGTGAAAACTGTGTCACATCAAAGACTCCGTCAAATCCGTCCTTTGATTCCTGAACAACGGAGGGTTGTTGTTACAGCCGTCGCCGAGCAACAGAGCTACAGACAAATTCCTTTCTTCAGCTGATTCAAAACGCAAATGTTTTTTCAACATGTGTAACGTTAGCTGTTAGGTTGATAACATTTAAAAAATAATTCTTCTTACATTCGCTTGCCGCCGCCATTGCCTCTTTGAAAAACAGTTTGCCACAGAAGTGCAATGAATCATGGCTCATGCTGGGCCGGGAAGGATCCACCTGCTGGGGCCTCAGTTGCTCTGGGATTAAAGGACACATTTGTTGGAGCCTTTGAATTGAAACAGCCAAGCCGCACCACCGTAGGATGTGGTCCCCGAACTGAGACACAGCACTGTTCCATTTGAAAGGCTCCTTCAAATGCATCAACAAACCACTCCAAGTCCTTTACTCACTGGGACACAAAGGCTCCAACGGTGGATCCTTCCCGGCCCAACCTGTCCCAGCATTCACCACGCGAAGAGACCAAAATGTCTGATGCTTGAGTATCTCGCTTCATCGCAACCAAAAAACGAACGATACACATCTTCAGACGTCGATCACAGAAATCCTCTGTAGACCAGAGTGTGTCCTTTCGGTTCCGCCTCTGCAGTCTACGTTGTCTATGAAGACCACGCCCCCTGGGCCGGGTAGAGCGCGACCTCTGAAGAGTGAACATGTTTTGATTCATGCTAAAACTGCAGCCTGGAGAATTAGAAATGTTACTGCCACAGGGGTGGCTGTGGCTCAGGGGTGAGAGCGGTTGTCCTCTAACCTGAAAGTTGGTGGTTTTGATCCCAGTCTTCCACAAGCCTAAGTGTCCTTGATACCATTCCCCTAAAGGCCTCCTCTCATAGAGCGTCACATAGATGCACTGTGTGAACGTGTAAATGTAAACCATCAGATCATTTTACAGTCTGAGGTTGGACGTGGGACTTTTTTCAGTGTGTGGATTGATCCACATTTAAATAAAAGTAGAATCTTACTTTATTTCGGTCTTTGTGTGTGATGGGGCCTCCGTAGTAATGTCTCCCTCGTTGGAGTCTTACAGGCTGAAAAGTTCAGGTTTATGAGGATGGTCACATGACCTCATCACTGTGACATGTTCATCTAATCACTGTCCACCGCTCTCGCTCTGCCTGACAAATGCTCGCTCGCCCAGTGTGCAGCCAACCAGCTCTGAGTTGGGAGGAGGGGGAGGGTCTCTCTCTCTCTCTCTCTCTCTCTCTCTCTCTCTCTCTCTCTCTCTCTCTCTCTCTCTCTCTCTCCAGAGGACGGACGTTCACTTTCTCTTCCTCTTTCACTCCTCTCTCTCTCTGCTACTCTTCCTCCAGCTCATTTGTCCCGTCCTCTCTCTGGCGGACAGAGGGACGGACGCTCTTCATTACCTCCTCAGAGCATCCAGCTGTGGGACAGACGATTGGACACTTTCTTCTGGACACAAAGTTGTGTGTGTGTGTTGGAGTCCTTTGCTATGATCTGATTGGCTGATAGATTTGAATGAGATGAATTCTCGCCATCGTTACCATAGTGACTGGCGACCTTGGTGGCAGCGGCGATTTCTACAATATGTTTTGAGACTTTAGACCCTGTTAGGAAAAAGTTGTTGCCATAGTTACCAAGATGCAGGTGTCCATAGCGTGTAACGTGGGCGGGGGTGGGGGCGGCGGCGTGAACGAGCACGCCCTGAAGGAGCGGAGGGCCGCAGTAGCCAACACCAGCAGCGCCCACGCCTGTCAGTCAAAGTTCAGGGCAGAGTCGTCAGGCAGACACACCCTGCTAGGCCACGCCCACATGAAGGAGGCCCTCGGTCGTCATAGCAACATGAAGTACAGGTGAGAGAGGTGTGTGTGTGTGCGTGTGTGTGTGTGTGTGTGTGTGTGTGTGTGTGTGTGTGGGTGGGTGGGTGTGTGTGTATTGGTGATTGATGAATCTAAGCTCACCTGGATTGTCGTCAGACTTTGTGTTATTGATCTTCACTGAGGTTTGGATTCACACCTCAACACAAAGCTTAGTCTGACCCGTACCCCGACTTGTTTTAGACACTAAACATCAGGTGTGAAAGGTTCCTCAGACCAAAGCACCAACATCTAGTCCAGAAGAGGTGGTCTGGGTCTGGATCAAACTGAACCATGGTCCGGTTAGTGTTGTATAGGTAGAGTACAGGTAGACTCCGCCCACCTAGGTGATGACGACAGTACGTATGTCAGACAAAATTCTTTGGTCCCTAAATTACAATGTGAAACCAAAAGTAACAAACATGTGAAGCTTCCGACTCAAACTTAAACCTGATCCAGACTCAGACACTGAAACGAAGTTTAATGTAAACTTTAAGTTTAACGTAGATCAGAATTCATGTTGTACATTTGTCATGTGATGCTGATGGATGCTCACTGCTTAGCTTAGCTTAGCTTAGCTTAGCTTAGCTTGGTTTGGTTTGGTTTGGTTTGGTTTGGCTAAACTGGGGTTTTAGTTTAGTTGTTGTTTTCCCGGGGGTGAGGCAGAGCTTTTTGTCTTGGATTAACCCCCCCCACACCCACCATGTGACCTTGACGCTGTGTTTCTGTGACAACAAAGTTTTCTTCCTCTGTCAGGACACGCTCAGTGTTTTTGTCTGAAAAACAGCTGATGGTATTTTTAGCTGCTGTCAAACTGTCTGATGTGTTGTTTCTCATCTCACACACACACACACACTCACACACACACTCACTCACACACACACACACTCACACGCACACACACACACACAATGTCCTCTACTTTAAATGAAATCATAGTGTACTTATTTCCTAATGTATATCCTGTGCCATCTGTGTGTGTTAATTAAAAGCAGAGGTTTCATTAGACTTAGCTCTAATCCCTCACTGCTGACGTGATTGGTTGACAGATGATTAGTTCATCTGTCATCTGATTGGTCAGAATTCATCGTGACTGAAGCCCTAAACTCCCATCATGCTCAGCGGTAGTCTCTGACTGAGACGCTAAAAAACAGCTGCTTCATTATGGTTCTCACTGAGGTGAAACCAAACGTTGTGTTTGTGATAATGAAATGAATCGGTCATGTGTTGAGCTCGATATAGTTTTAATTGGCCGGTTGATTCAGAGTCTGTTCACGTGTTCGGAAAAACTCGCTCGCTCGTCGTCAGTAACGTTAACAACCAACAGGAGCACCACCTGGTGGTCAACACGTGTCATTTCAAGGGCCTGAAACAAAAATGTATGTTTCACTCGTCCGACACAATTTAACAGTTAAAGAGTTTTTCAACACAAAATGTATCAATAAAGTTGTGTTAGTGTTAGTAGAGCACCATCAGTGCTGCCTTGTTGACTCTTTGATCTGATTGTTTGACAGGAATCTTGGGAAATCTGGACTGAGAGTGTCCTGCTTAGGACTGGGTGAGTACACACACACACACACACACACACACACACACACACACACACACACACACACACACACACACACACACACACACACACTACAGTCAGTGATGTTGTTTCTCTTCACAGGGACATGGGTGACATTTGGTTCTCAGATCTCTGATGAGGTACAGTGTGTTTGTAGTTTTGGTTCGACTCAGGTAATGTAAGGATTAAGAGTTATTACATAACCACAACGAGGTGTGTGTGCGTGTGCACGTGTGTGTGTGTGCGTGCAGATGGCGGAGAGTGTGATGACGGTGGCGTACGACAGTGGAGTGAACCTGTTCGACACAGCAGAGGTTTACGCCTCAGGCAGGTACAGTACAAACGGTCTGTTTCACCCCTTAACAACCTTTTATATAAAAAGATATATATTTATGGGTCATTGATGTGACGCCTATATTTTCTGTCCGACTGCATTTTCTTCTGTTAAAAAAAGGTTTAAATACATAAAGAAATACCATATATATGTAGAACCTGTCACGTATATATGTACACACTTTAAATTTCCAAAAACCATTAATTATTAATGTTTCTGTTTTTTAAAGTGTCAAAATATCATGTGGTGCGACCGTCCGGCCATGACTGCTGTTGTGAAAACTTTTTTGAAATTACTCAAAATCTATTCAAATTTATTTTATATTTATATTTGGCAGGATTTCCAAAGTGTTTTGTAATCCTGTACAAAATTGCAAAGCATTTGCATTCATATTTCCATCATAGTATACAAACAGACTTTGTCCGATGACGTCCATTTTATGAAATATCATGTGGTGCGACCATCAACAAAGGACCAATTTGGGACTTTGATGTTGAAATCCAGTCAAAGACAGGAAGTTGCATCATAAACCAACAGGACCCTTGGAAGCAGCAACAGGTTTGTAACTCTCTCTCAAATTTGGAAAACAATAACCTTCTTCACAGCTGGTGTGTAGCTGCCACATTTGGATATCATGTGGTATGACCTCAAAAAAACTATGAATTCTAAGTTATTTCAAAAAATATATATTTTGATTATAAATGTCATAGTGACCTTTTGTGCTGACCTAGCTTGTTTCCTTTAGGTGGCCAATTCTGTGCCTGTAAACTTTGACTGAACTAGAAAAAGATCAAGTGGTGCGACCACATGATCGATATATACAGTAAGTCCTAGATTGGGAGTTTTGGGGCTTTTTTAAATTCAATTAATGATTTATATACATAAAGTACTTTATTTTAGTATTATTTCGAAAATATTTCTATGCAATTAGAGTATTTTTTTCTAATATTTCAGAAACAACGGTTTGTTTAATTTTTGTACAATATCATGAATAAACACCACCCCAAAAATGTAACATGTAATTTGATCTCGGTTATTATGAATTTATTAGTAATTTATTATTTATTTATGTGTTTATTTATTTATAACTGTTTAAATTTATTTGACCAGATGCCACTTCCAAGCAAAATAAAAGCCGCTGGCCATGTGCAGCGAGCTCATTCTGACCGGAGAGCGGAGAACCTTGCTCAGAGAAGAGAAAGGTATGTTCAAACATTTTAAACATGAAAACTACAAAGAAAGCAACATGAAGTACATATTGCTCTCATGTGTTTTTCATTACTGGACGAAATGCATGTGACATGTTTGTTCACAACAATGTGTGCTGCACTTCAATGTTCTTCATGAGATTTGTATTAAAAAAAATGTTTAGGAAATGTTTGTGTTCATGAAAATTCTATGAAATTTTAATAAAATCTGGTTTAAGTCAAATTTTTGTATGGAATTTATTGTTTATTGATCTTTTTAAACGATAGGAGGTTTTCATATCATTTGGAGCGACCACTCATCATGTGGTGCGACCAATAATACCAAGACCTGTATTCAATTTAAAGTAAAATATAACACTTCTGTGGCTGAAATATGAATAACTGATACAGTATGCTTAAATGAATGGTATTTTTTAAACATTTTTATCAATTTTATGCACTTCACCTGAAAAATAAATCTGTTAACTACATTTAATAAGGGGACGGTGACATTATAGAACAAAGATATGAGATCATTATTTACAAAAACTCTAAAGAAATGCAACTACTTTGTTACTAATGACTTTATATTATTGAGAAATTGTAAAAAAAAAAAAGAAGCATATTAAGGAAATGAATTCAGTCTAACCGGCCTCTGGGGTTCTGACTGTTGGGGAACTTCAGGAGAAACCTGGAGGGGCATGATTGGGAGGAACAGCCAGTCTGAGCAGTGTTTTATATAACAATGATATATTAATATAGCTCTTATCTAAACATCGTTACAAAGTGCTTCACAAAGAAATCACATAAAACACAAAGATAAGACACAATACAATTAAGTAAGAATTGTCCAAAGAATAAAAGGAAAGAAAGAATGAAGTTATGCTGTTTCACTGCTGTGTCATTTACCAGATGGAAGTTTATCTAATATATTATTTCCCTCCACTAGTTTTGGTTTGTCAAGAGTTTCTGATATGAAAGGAAATGAAATGGGCCTGTGGTTGACCTGTGGGGCCCTGAGGAGGAAGAAAACACAAGAACACGTAATGTAGCCAGAGGAGAGAGATTGGTTGATAAAGAGAAGACAATAACGGGAATAACTTCTTTAAGAAATGTAGCTGGAATTATGTCATTAGGGCAGGAAGATGGGCACATATGATAAACTATGTCCAGGAGATCATGCTTGGAAATCGTATTGAATTCAGAGAGCAGAGCAGCAGAGGGAGATTTGTCAGCATTACAAATATAAGGGTTGAGATTTGATCCACAGAAATTGATTTCAGTTTTCAGAGGAGGTGGCTGGAAAAGCAGAATTAGCAGGAATCAAAAGTTGAACAGAAATCAACCAGAGAATCAGCCACTCTAGCTCCTTCATATGAAAGTAGTGATATGAAGGTACTGTCTTCTATTTCTGATTCTCTAATCATCAATCCAAGGGAATTTGTGAATTACTGACTATAGTCTGGTCATTATCCAACACCAAGGTGCACGTGTCATTAAACCAATTTACAGAGTCAGTGATATTACAGAATTTGTGAATAAGCCAAGCGGCTGACATCGGTGTCGGAGGTGTGAAGGTCTGGACAGAGAACCTGGGAGGTTGTTCCTCTGCTGGTTGTTGACGAGGGAGAACTCGGATCGTCTTTTTACAGCCTCCATTCGTGTCCTGCGACGAGAGGAGGGGGATTTCTGAAATCCCCTCTACCGGCTATCTTTGTGAAACACAATGGAGGATTGTTTTATTTCAAACTGTTCGTCCTCGTTGTGACTTTGTGTAAATGAACCAAAGATCAATGTCTTGTTTTCTGTGGAATCATGTGTCTCATGTGTTTGTGTCTCAGGGCGGAGACGACTCTGGGAAACATCCTGAAGAAGAAAGGATGGAGGTGAAACTTTTTATATTCACTCACTGATCATCTTTATACTGTCGACAACACAGGAGCTGAAAATAAAGACGACAAAAAGTTCCAAAATAACAAAAAACTACCTGATGTGACTCAGCAGATTCACACACACACACACACACACACACACACACACACACACACACACACACACACACACACACACTCCTCCTTTCAGAGTAAATGATGGTCTCTCTCTGTCTGTGTTTGCTTGTGTCTCTCGACCAGGAGGTCCAGTTATGTGGTGACCACCAAGATCTACTGGGGGGGGCAGTGAGTATCTGTCCTTCACTTGTCAACCACCTGTCTCACATCTGTCCTGCACCTGTCTCACTGTGTTTGTGTTTACAGGGCAGAGACAGAGCGAGGGTTGTCACGGAAACACATCATTGAAGGTAAACACGGTCTTTTCTACACAACAACAGAAGGTTGACTCCAGGTCCAGGACCTGACACCTGTGTTCTGTGTACTGACCAGCAGGGGGCGACTCCTCTGGTAGTTTCTATAGAAGTCTATAGAAAGTGACTTCTCACTTTATAACATCAGGAAACATTCAGGAGTTTCTGTCTCAGTCTCTAGTTTCAAGTCTTCTTCAAACAGCTGATGTTCATTTAGTGAATTATGATCATTTAGAGTGAAACAGACCATAAAGCACCGGATGCCTGGGGGGGGGGGGGGGTACCACAGTGTGATTGACAGATAGTATCGCTTAATTGGTGCAGATGGGCGTGTCCTCGAGCTCTGTCAGGCTCCACCCCCCAATCCTCCAAATATGGCTACTTCTGGTTTCAAAAAACAAGATGGCGCTGAACACAACAGCAGCTCACACACACGTTTGTACTTCTGTCTTAGTGAGGACACTCATTGACATAATACATACCCTAGCCCCTTACCTTAACCATCACAACTAAATACCTAAACCTAACCTAACCCAAAGTCTTAACCCTCAAACAGTCCTCTGAAGAAGTGAGAACTGGTCAAAATGTCCTCACTCTGTAGGGACTATGCTTAAAATGGTCCTCACAAAGATATAAGTACAGGAACACACACACACAGTCAGTGTCCTCTGTCAGAGGTCGTTGAGCTTTAAGAGGCTCAGTCACACAACTGGATTAACACACACACACACACACAGTCAGTGACACACACACACACACACACACACACACACACACACACACACAGTCAGTGACACACACACACACACACACACAGTCAGTGACACACACACACACACACACACAGTCAGTGACACACACAGTCAGTGACACACACACACACACACACACACACACACACACACAGTCAGTGACACACACACACACACACACACACAGTCAGTGACACACACACACACACACACAGTCAGTGACACACACACACACACACACACACACACACACACACAGTCAGTGACACACACACACACACACACACACAGTCAGTGACACACACACACACACACACACACACACACACACAGTCAGTGACACACACACACACACACAGTCAGTGACACACACACACACACACACACAGTCAGTGACACACACACACACACACACACACACACACAGTCAGTGACACACACACACACACACACACACACACACAGTCAGTGACACACACACACACACACACACACACAGTCAGTGACACACACACACACACACACACACACACACACACACAGTCAGTGACACACACACACACACACACAGTCAGTGACACACACACACACACACACACACACACAGTCAGTGACACACACACACACACACACAGTCAGTGACACACACACACACACACACACACAGTCAGTGACACACACACACACACACACACACACACACACACACACACACACACACACACACACACACACACACACACACACAGTCAGTGACACACACACACACACACACACACACACACACACACACACACACACACACACACACACACAGGTCCTGTTGAAAGCTGCTTTGACTTAAATCATCCTCTAAAATATAAAAACTCTAAATTTAACTCAAAGACTCATCAACCTTCAACACTCTGATCTTAACTTCAGTAAAAGTACTCAGAGTAAAAATACTCCATTTGTGTGTGTGTGTGTGTGTGTGTGTGTGTGTGTGTGTGTGTGTGTGTGTGTGTGTGTGTGTGTGTGTGTGTGTGTGTGTGTGTGTGTAGGTCTGCGTGGCTCTCTATCCAGGTTACAGTTGGACTATGTTGACATCGTCTTCGCAAACAGGAGTGACCTAAACGCACCGATGGAGGGTCAGTACACACACACACACACACACACACACACACACACACACACACTTAGGGTAACATCTGTTGTGTTTGTGTGTTTCCAGAGGTCGTCCGTGCGATGACCTTTGTAATCGATCAGGGTTTGGCCATGTACTGGGGAACGTCTCGCTGGAACGCTGTGGAGATCATGGTAGGACACGAACCACAAATACTGGAGAACCTGACTAGAACCTCAGTAGAACCTGAGTAGAACCTCAGTAGAACCTCAGAGCAGCTGTTTATTGTTGTTAAGTAAAACTTTGTTTTTCATTTTTTGTAAAAACTAAACCAAGACGATCTATTGGTCTGTTACACACAGTCACCTGTCTGTCTGTCTCTCACCTGTGTGTCTGTCTGTCTGTCTCTCACCTGTGTGTCTGTCTGTCTGTCTCTCACCTGTCTGTCTCTCTGTCTGTCTCTCACCTGTGTGTCTCTCTGTCTGTCTCTCACCTGTGTGTCTCTCTGTCTGTCTCTCACCTGTCTGTCTCTCACCTGTCTGTCTCTCTGTCTGTCTCTCAGGAGGCGTACTCTATAGCGAGACAGTTTAATCTGGTTCCTCCAGTGTGTGAACAGGCTGAATATCACTACTTCCAGAGAGACAAGGTGGAGCTGCACCTGCCAGAGCTCTACCACAAGATCGGTACACAACTACACAACACACACACCTACACTGCACGCATGCACACACACACAACTACACAACACACACAATCACCCAGAACTACACACACACACAACTGTAAAACACACACACCTGCACAACCCCACACACTCTGTCCTGACTGGGACAGTTTCTGTCTGGATGGAGCTAGAGGTTCTCTGTATTTATGCTAAGCTAGGCTAACGAGGTGCTGCTCTGCAGCTGTTCAGGTGTAAATATAAACTGCTTTCATGACGTGGTTCAACTTGAGGTTTGTGTCTCTCTCAGGGGTCGGAGCCATGACCTGGTCCCCGTTAGCCTGCGGCCTGCTGACGGGGAAATACAATGAGGGCGTCCCGGAGAGTTCTCGAGCCGCCATGAAGGTACAAGCATGCACGCTGAGGTACACACACTGAGGTACACGTACTAAAGTACACACACTGAGGTACACGTACTAAAGTACACACACTGAGGTACACGTACTAAAGTACACACACTGAGGTGCACACACTGAGGTACACGTACTTAAGTACTCACTGAAGTACATTCTTAAACCATCTGTAGAACTTGACAATAACCCAGACCCATCATTCAGGCTGTCTGTTACCATGGTAATCAATACTGTTTGTGTGTCTGTGTTTGTGTGTCTGTGTTTGTGTAGGGCTATGCGTGGCTGAAGGAGCGTCTCTGCAGTGATGAAGGGAAGAAGCAGCTCAGTAAAATTAAAGACCTTCACCTGCTGGCCAGCAGACTGAACTGCACTCCTGCTCAACTCGCTATAGGTACACTGCACCTGTCTGTCTGCTCACACATTTACAACAGGAGGTTGATTTTGTGTGTGTGTGTGTGTGTGTGTGTGTGTGTGTGTGTGTGTGTGTGTGTGTGTGTGTGTGTGTGTGTGTGTGTGTGTGTGTGTGTGTGTGTGTGTGTGTGTGTGTGTGTGTGTGTGTGTGTCTCAGCGTGGTGTCTCCGCAGTGAAGGCGTCAGCTCGGTTCTCCTCGGAGTCTCCAACACGGAACAGCTGCTGGAGAACCTCGGTTCTATCAGGGTAACGCCAGTAGCTCCTCCTACTGTTCATCATCAATAACTTATCAATAATAAGTGATTTCATCAATAACAGCTGGACTTATAAGCTTTGACCTGTGATTGGTCAACTTTTCTCTCTTCCTGTTGTCTCAGGTTCTGTCTCAGCTGACTCCTCCCCTGGTTACAGAGATGGATGTGTTGCTTGGCAACAAGCCCCGTAACTCCAAGAAGGAAGCAAGGAGCTGAGGTCTTAAAAAAAAGACTTTATTGAAAATAAAGACAGGACGGAGACGACAGGGAGACGTCTTCTTCAGGGGTGGAGACGGGCAGATTTCTCCGTCCAATCACAGAGACTTTAGTTCAGATATTGGGAAATATTTATTCTCGTATAAAGTGATGTGTCACAGCTGTTTAACATCTGTTGTCAATACAACAGAATATCAGTGAAACTTAACCAATACAATAAAATCTAATCCAGGATCAAGAAACAAGTCGATATTAATGTTTATCAATTTATATAAAGGTTATATTATTACAATTATTTAAAAAAATCTTAGAATACTGATCAAATGATTGATCAGTTGTTACAAGATGTTTGTTTGTTTGCCATATCTATTTCAAAATAAAAGCCTGCTGTTACAGAGACACCATTTCAACACTGACAACAGCACGGCGTTGCCGTGGTAACACCTGTCAACAACTTCTCTGAACGGGACCGTTCCTCCGACTATACAGAAGATATATCTTAATATATAATCTGTGAAAAAACTGATCATCTGAACTCAATAATCATATTTTCTATATAATACAAACTGAACTGGAACAAAATGGATTCACATTGGTGTTTAATGTGTCACTGTTTGATCCTCATGTCATTACACCTGATCTGGAAACTGTGTATACACACACGCACACACACACACACAGTATATTGATTTATTGATCACTTTATTACAGGGTATATGCAGCAATCCTGAGATTAAATTCAATACTTTTCAAGACCCCAGCGCCACTTCGAGCTGTAACCGGTTACATCAGCGACACACCTTTAACACAATTGAGTTTGAGATTGCAAAATTAAATGTTAGTTTGCCAGAACTTCTATGGAGCACTGTATCAACACAACAGAATTCAGATAGGCCGGGGGGGAATAAAGCTCAAAAGAATAAATTGAGTTACAAAGCCAAATGGCAACATTTATTTTAACTTAAAAATATATAGTATATTTATAACAATAACATGCTCACTCACTCACATGCACACAACAGTGTTTCCCACAGGATTTGGAGAGATCATGGTGGATGGACCCTGGACCCTCTTGGAAGAAGATCTAGTACATTTTAAAGTAAAGATGCATCTGTTGCACTTTGAGAGAAAAATTAAGAGGCTAGATTGAAATTAATATGGCGTGAGAAACACTGCACAGACACACTGAGCAGTAAATGGTTCAACTCTGCAATAGGCACTTTTATAATACTTGAAATAACACAAATCAGATCAACATTGTCACTGATATAATGCTACAACTTTCTCATAAAGAGCCACCATGTGGCATGTCTTTAGTGCCACACAGTTTTCAGCTGACATACAAAGGGAAACTAGTCTGTTTTCTCACCTGAAACAGCTGCTACACATTTTCTTTTTACAGAGCGAACAGTCAGCCTCCGGTCGTTCCCAGCGACGGAGTTCAACTGCTCGTGTTCCAACCACGACTCTGCGAATTTACACTTCCCCATTGCCTATTCCTTTGCAGCCATATAAAGAATTAATAGCGCAATATTTGCAGCAAGTCGTCCTCTACATGGAAGATTCGACAACGGCAAGCGCTATTCGCGCCGCGGTCTCGCGCTCTGAGACAAACGTTGCCTAGCGACGCCGCTCGAGCCCCGTCCCCGCTTGAACGCCAAGTATTTTTTTGTTGCGCTGTTGTGAGGACTAGAATAAATGAATTCACATAAACTTTTAACAAAATCTTTGGACAAATATATTCAAAAATCGAAAAAACAACACATGTAAAGGGTCTTGAATTTGAAAAAGATTCAAGACTTTTTAAGGGTCTTGATTTTCCCTAAATTGATAGATCAACTTTTAATACTTTTCAAGCCCCCCCGGATACTCTGTATTAGGAACAGTCTGAGCTGAGACATCAGAGGACGCAGTGACAAGCAGCTGCCAGCAGGAGGCAGCAGACTCACCGAAGGCCCAATAAGCTCCACTTCACTGACGTCACGTGTCGAGAAGCTGCTTCTGTTTAGAATTACATATGTAAAACGTAGTTCGGGCCGAGCCCCCCCGCTGGCAGGCCCTGGTGTATGGGAAGGATCCTGTTTCCCTTTTGGGCTTTTTCAGGCCCAGACGCTCAGACTGTTACCAAAGTTTGCAGGAAATTCAAAAGCCCAAAAAGTATTTGAATTCTGGAGTAATTTGAAATGGGCGTGGAAAAATGGCTCAACAGCGCCATCTAAGGAAAAGCCCCTCAGTTAGCTTTCACCGATCTTCACAAACATCGTAGCCCAGGTGTATCGTGACCAGACAAACAAAAAAGGTCAGAGGTGCAATTGGAAAAAAGCAACAGGAAGCCCGCCATTTTGACTTTAGTGGCCATATTGGCCATTTTCCACATTTTTACTTTGACGAACTTGTCGTAGAGCTTTCATCAGATCAACTTCAACTTCTGGGAATGTCATCTCAACAAGATGGAGATATGAACTGACTCGGTATATTTGATTTCGTCACACGGTGTGACCGTGGCGTGGCGTCAAAGTTTGATGACACGCCATCAAAACACGAGGTTCTGTATCTCGGACATATTTGGTCCAATCGAGTCCAAACTAGACATGTAAGACAAGTGTCCCGGCCTGATGACATCTACACAGACATGACTTAAAATCACAGCGCCCCCTGGTGGCTACAGGAAGTGACATGTTTTATACTTTGATGCACTGCTCCTGGCTGCTTAACAATATACAGCTCAAATGAGCTCAGTCAAGTCATTGGACCATGTTCAGAATTGTAACATTTCCTCAAACCGTGTAAACATTGAGGTGCGGCGAAGGTTCATCCTTCGCCAAAGGACACGATGTTGTCATAACTCCACTGTGCATTGTCCTATCACTGCCAAACTTCTGTCTCATGATCAGAGTCCAAGCCTGAACAGCTCTATGTGTCAATATTTCCTCAGTGTCATAGCGCCACCTACTGATTCGCCATGACACAGGAAGTACTTTGTAAATCCACTCTGCATTATCCAACCGGCTCCGAACTACTGGCCTATGATCACAATCCTGACCTGAACACATCCATATATTAATATTAGTTCAGGGTCATAGCGCCACCTACTGATCAGTGTGACAATTAAGTTGTTGTAACATTGTCCAAATGACACAAAATTGCTCACGCTACATCAGAGCCCCTACTTGAACAGATATATTAGTCTGTAGGTAATAATAGTGATGGCGCCACCTACTGGCAACAGGAAGTAAGCTTTGTTTTACAAATATCATTCGATTTACATAACATTTTTAGTGTGATGTGCAATTGATAGCGTGGATCGTAATGAGCAATTAGCAGGCAAGGATCGACATCGCGTGACGGACGCAGGAAGTGAAGCGTTTGTCCTCGCCGCAGTGCGCAAAACGCGTGCAACGCGGAGACGTGCGCTTGGTCATTGATCGCTCTCTCCACCGACCGCAACAGGCTTCAACGTGCGTGTGCTCGGGCCCGTCAGTGCTACAACGTAGCCCTAGTTGTATTTATATTTACTCAGAAATGATCAAAAATAAAGACAGTGAATTATTTGACATTTTACTGAAAAAAGATTTTATTAAAAATATATGCTAACATTGACACAAAATTTGAAATGTTCATCGACTTCAAAACAAGAGTTCACAAGCTCCAAAATAAAAGCAAGTAAAGAATCTTCGGGTTCTTCACTGAAACGTGAACATTTTAATTGTCAGATGATTCAATCTGTTCCAGTTTCTGATTTTGAAGCTAAAAATGTCTCATGATTTGTTGGCGACTGTAATCTGGTGTGAACACGTGAGTTTTCAGATTTCTTGGGTTACTGTAAACGTTCCCACTCGTCAGTCGTGTTGATTCTCCGCAGCGTGAACACGCCTGTGACTCTTCAGGGCTCCTAACCGTGCAAACAGAGCGCCGCACTGGTTACAGGCATACGGTTTCTCTCCAGTGTGAATGCGGCGATGATTCGTTAAACTGCTCATTTGTGGGTAAGCGTTCCCACACACATCGCAGATGTACGGTTTCTCACCAGCGTGATAGCGTTGGTGGAGCTTAAGGTAGCGCGACGTGCTGAACGCCGCCCCACACTGGTCACAGCTGAACGCTCGCTCTCCACTGTGAATGAGCTGATGCTCCTTCAGGTAACTGAGCTCAATGAAAGACTTCCCACACTGGTCACAGTTGTGTGGTTTCTCTCCGGTGTGAATGTGCTGATGTCGTTTTAATCGATAAGCACGAGAGAAACTTTTCCCGCACTGGTCGCAGGCGTACGGTTTGTCTCCTGTGTGGATGTGCTCGTGAATCTGTAAACTGCTCGAGGTCGTAAACGTTTTCCCACAGTGATCGCAGCTGAACCGCTTCTGTTCGCCGTGGACATGTTGATGGATCTTTAAATTAGCTGAAGTTGTAAACGTTTTACCACATTCATCACAGCGGAACGGTTTCTTCTGTTTGGTGCTCCGATGGTTGTTTGTGCGTTTCCGTTTCTATGGTAACAGAGAGAGAGAGAGCACGTCAGGGTGGGGCGAGTTTTCATGTACAAGTTTAATCATCAGAGTAAAAACACATCAGGCAGCATTTCAGTGTTGATATTAGCTGCTTTCATCCAAACACAGAAACTCGTATGTTCTACACCAGAGAACACGAAGGCCCCGTACACACCTGGAATTAACATCTGTCCTGAGAGATCCAATCACAAGTGACCAGATCCATATACAAGACTGCTTGATATATAATATGTCTCCTCAGATACTCGACCATTACTGACAATAATCCATCAGTTCATTGACCTTCAGCTACAAAGTGTTTATTCTAATCAAAGCTGTAAATACTCTGATCTCTCTGATGTTCTCTGTTCCACGGGACATCTGTTCACTTGTGTCCGTCCTGGGAGACGGATCCTCACGTGTCTCTGAGGTTTCTACCTTCTTTACCTGTTAAAGGTTTTAGTAGTTTGACTCTTGTTGAGGGTGAAGGACAGAGGACGTCTCACCTTGTTAAAGACCATGAGACAAACTGGGATTTGTGAATATGAGACTATACTAATAAGATTTGATTGATTGTATATGGAGCCACATGCAAACATTCATTCACAATGTTCTCGCTGACATATTTAGCTCATGTTCTTCACATTTAAGACAGAAATTCATGTCATAAAGTTAAATGCTAAATCTACATATTAAATCTAAATGTAAACATTAAATGTCTCGCCGAATGTAAAGCTAAATATTTAGCAAATATGCAAATAGACCACGCCCTTTGAACGTGCCTCGAGGCACAGCCCCGCCCACACCACGGACGTAGGAAGACGTAAACATGGCTAACCTTGCTAGATGCGACTTGGATGCTAGCTAGCTATTACTTCCGGGAAGAATACTGACGTCAGAGAACTGAACCGGAGCACCGACCTGAAGACCAGCGGCCTGATCCGGGTCCTCGTCCTCCTCTTTGACCCGGTTCTGGTCCATGATGCCCGGGTCCTGGTCCTCCTTTTTGACCCGGGTCTGGTCCATGAAGCCCGGGTCCTGCTCCTCCTCTTTGACTTCGGTCCGGTCCATGGAGCCCGGGTCCTGGTCCTCCTCTTTGACCCGGGTCTGGTCCATGAAGCCCGGGTCCTGGTCCTCCTCTTTGACCCGGGTCTGGTCCATGAAGCCCGGGTCCTGGTCCTCCTCTTTGACCCGGGTCTGGTCCATAAAGCCCGGGTCCTGGTCCTCCTCCTTGACCCGGGTCTGGTCCATGAAGCCCGGGTCCTGGTCCTCCTCTTTGACCCGGGTCTGGTCCATGAAGCCCGGGTCCATGAAGCCCGGGTCCTGGTCCTCCTCTTTGACCCGGGTCTGGTCCATGAAGCCCGGGTCCTGGTCCTCCTCTTTGACCCGGGTCTGGTCCATGAAGCCCGGGTCCTGGTCCTCCTCTTTGACCCGGGTCTGGTCCATGAAGCCCGGGTCCTGGTCCTCCTCTTTGACCTCGGTCCGGTCCATGTCTTCTCTCAGCTGGACTGTTGGCGCCAGTCTTTGTTCTTCGTGTTCTCGCGATATCACCGCTCAGCGTGATGCATGCTGGTCCTAATGCTGCGTTCCTGGCAGCTCGGATGTCGGAGTTTTCCGACCTCCTGCTTGAAAAGTGCAGTGGATGCTACCTACAGTCGGGGTTCGAACTTGTGAACTCGGGGACACGTCATCTCGCTGGTTCACGGAGCAGTTGACGCTCCGCTGGTCTCAAACATCCTCACGGTCACACATGTTTGTTTACGTCTGACGTCATCACTGCGCGCCGGAACGCTTGGAAGTCGGAATATCCGGGTTTTATTGAACGCAGCAACAGTCAGACACATGTGACGTCACAACTCCGCTCTGATTGGCTGAATGCTTCAGCCACACGTATTACGTGTCTTGTTTTATTCTGAGAATTCAGATGCGTTTTCTACATATCAATAATGTTTATATATATTATTAATCAAGTGTTAAACATATATATATATAAAACACTTTATATAGTATTTCTACATTTTAATATATATATATATATATATATAAATAAATATCAATTGTATTTTATCAGCATCAGAATAATCAGATATTTTTATTCATGTTCAGGTTTTTATTCACATTAATTCTCACATTTTCAATCACAAAGTTTTTTTTTTCATTAAAATAAAAAACACATCATCTTTTGGATCGAACATGACGTCATTTTGAATCAAATTATAATGAATTATAAATTCATATTTAGTAAATGTGTAGTTTTTCATTAGGTTCTGTCACATTATGTGAAACTGTTTAAAAATACAAACACATCAACTTTATAAAAACTGACAATAAAACAATGGAAATGATAAAAGACACATCAGTACTCGGAGTACTGCAGTAAAAAGACATATTACTTTATTACATATTCAGTTAAAATGTCCCGGGGGGGGGCTGTGGGAGTGATGATGGACTGAGAGCACGTGACACTATCTGTTCAACAACGCCCCCTGCAGGTGAGCCCTGACTGCGTAGTCCCACTCACTGAACTGTTAATATTACCCATGATCCTCTGCTTCTTTACAGTCGTTTATCGAAACAGCTTCATTTGTTCCAGAGCTTTTATCTCAAACTCACGTACGATTCCGACGACCTCCAGGTGGCGCTAACTGCAGTCGTAACTGTCACCATGTGTGAAGCCCCGAGGTATGGAGATAAATTCATGACAAAACTTAACAAACATAAACTGTGGTTTACAAACTTTAACAAAGTAATGCAAATACAAAACACACCTGACAAAGTAAAACACACCTCTAGAAACAAATAGCCCCCAAATAGCCTTCTCACAAATGTCCTGAGTAATTCTCCCTCCGGGCCCCAACAGCAGGTGGCGCTGTGAGTCAAATAACAGGCCCCAGGAAGTCACTATCGGACACTATCGGACACTGTGGACGAGAGGATGACGTGTTGTGGCTGTGGAATCTAAAAACTACAGAGATTAACTCTTGACTCACAGCGCCACCTGCTGTTGTGGCCTGAAGGGGAAATTACTCAGGTGATTTGTGAGAAAATCCTCAGTGAGACAAAACAGCGAAAAAGATTTGCAACAAAAGTCAGGTGATATTTTTTGTGTTGTACTGGTAGAATATATTTTTTTGTACATGTATAAAATGTGGAAGGCTATTTGTTTCTGAAGCATCATTTAGTAGAAACGTTGTATTTCTTTGTCGGGTGTGTTTTGTGTTGTAAACCACAGTGTTTGCAAGTGAATAGGAGGGAATTTGTAAAACCCGTTTTTTTGTTTGTTAAGCTTTGGCATGAATTTAGCTCCATACACAGGTCTCTACAAACTCCCACTCATACGTCATCGTGTGTTATTCAAGTTATTCATTATTCCGACAACGTTTTAGTTGCTGTGAAACAAACTAACTGCTGTGGACACGTTGGTGCATCTTCAGGATACTCGAGCGACTGAAACCTTTCCCACACTCAGCACAGATGTACGGTTTCTCTCCGGTGTGGATGCGTAAGTGACTTTTTAAACTGCTCGGAATTGCAAAAGCCTTCCCACAAAAGTCACATTCGTACGGTTTCTCTCCGGTGTGGATGCGTCGGTGGACCGTCAACTTACTTGACGTCGCAAATGCTTTTCCACACTGGTCACAGCTGTAGGGTTTCTCTCCGGTGTGGATACGTTGGTGGATTTGAAGGTAACACGACCGGCTGAACGCTGCCCCGCACTCGTCACAGCGGTACGGTCTCTCTCCGGTGTGAACACGCTGATGGGTTTTTAATCGAAACGAATCTGTGAAAGATTTCCCGCACTGACCACAGCTGTACGGCCTCTCTCCGGTGTGCACACGCTGATGGGTTTTTAGGTGACTGGCTGTTGTGAAACTGTTCCCACATTGTTCACAGCTGTGTTTCCTCTCTTTGGTGTGATGGACATCTGTGTGTCTGTGTTTCTATGGTAACAGAGAGAGAGAGCGAGAGTTAGAGCTAGTTGTTTAACATCACATATGTTCAAACAGCGTCAGAGGAAAGAATAGAACCTGCTGCAGCTCCTCTTTTCAGCCTCTGTCTCAAACACTTGGTTTTGGCTGCTGTTTCTTTAAGACACCCCCCCCCCCCTATGATGGGTCAAATTAAGACTTTAGTAAACGATGGATGTTTTCTTCCTGATTGGTCCAGAGTTTGTGTTTCACAGCTGAACAACTCAGCAGCAGGTTTTCTGCACAGACTCGTTCACAGCATCAGATCCTCCTCCTGGTTCAGGTGAGAGGGGGGGCAGCCGGGTGCAGCAGACAGAGACAGGAAGTGACGTGTGACCTCTGCTGCAGAGGTCATGTGATCATGTTGACATCACGTGACACCTTCAGCTCTGATCACCACGAACTCTCTTCACATCTTCGTCTGTGTCTTCTTCGTGTGTGTCAGCACTTCTTCACCAGAGACATTTGTTTTAGTTTCTTCATGTTTGTGTCCCGTGTTAGAAGCTCCTCCCCCCCCCCCCCCACTCAGTGAATCAGAGGAGGATCCTCTGCTGTTCACACTGCTCCTGGACTTAGACTTTATACAGGAGCTCAGGAGGAGGAAGACAAACTGAGTCTGATCCTCCAGAGAAGATCCAGAGAACTGAGGAGCTCAGTCTGGAAGCCACCAACTGCAGAGTAGATGATGAATCTACTTCCTGTTTATTTTTGATACGGAGATAAAACAAAGTTCGGACGGACGTTAAAATAAAGATGTGTCTGTCTGTACTTGTATTTATATCTTTGTGAGGACCTAAGTGTAGTATATGGATCTTCTCCTGCAGCCTCCTGGTAACATGTCCTCGTGAGTCCATGTGAGGAAACAGCAGGACAATGTGTGGAAGCTTCCCAGTGAGCGAGTGGACATGTTGATGAGGTTTCTAACACGTGACGGACGTGAAACTGGAAGAACACAAACATCTCAGGATGAAGAAGAGGAGCCGTACACGTAGAAGACGAAGACGTCAACTTGGAAACACGAGGAGGTTCCAGATCTTCTGGTGATGAGGGCCGACGCCGGTGTGGATGAGCTGGAAACAACAACACTGATCTTTCCACAGCAGAGTTTATACGTCATGTCCGGCCTCCTGCTGCTCTACAGGCTCCGCCCCTGCTGCTCTACAGGCTCCGCCCCTGCTGCTCTAAAGGCTCCGCCCCTCGCCTGGATGTTCCCACATGTTCCTGTTTGAACGAGTCGGACCCGACAACCTGCTGCTGCTGCTTCACAAACACTAACTACACAACATGTCCAGAAACAACCTGCTGCTGCTGCTTCACAAACACCAACTACACAACATGTCCAGAAACAACCTGCTGCTGCTGCTTCACAAACACCAACTACACAACATGTCCAGAAACAACCTGCTGCTGCTGCTTCACAAACACCAACTACACAACATGTCCAGAAACCACCTGCTGCTGCTGCTTCACAAACACCAACTACACAACATGTCTTACACAGTTCATGTGTCCTCAGGGTTCAGTTTGTAATATGTAACTAAACCACTAAGTATCCTACTTGATATTATTATTACATTGTTGTTGTTATAAATAACATCATTATTACATCATCACTATCATTAATAATAATCTGCGTTTCTGATGTCACCATTGAGTCCTGAACTCTGAACTGCTCCTGGTTCTCCTCCTCCAGTCCGGTCTGCTCATACTCCGGGTCCTGGTTTTCTTCCTTGATCACGATGTTAAACTGGTCCGTTTCCTGGTTCTCCTCTTTAATCACGATCTTGTAGAGATCCGTGTCCATGAAAACCGGTTCCTGGTTCTCCTCTTTGATCCGGGTCTGGCCCGTTAAATCAGGGTCCTGGTCCTCCTCTTTGATCCGGGTCTGGCCCGTTATATCCGGGTCCTGGTCCTCCTCTTTGATCCGGATCTGGCCCGTTATATCCGGGTCCTGGTCCTCCTCTTTGATCCGGGTCTGGCCCGTTATATCCGGGTCCTGGTTCTCCTCTTTGATCCGGGTCTGGTCTTGTTCCATGTTGTTCTTCTCTACAGACTCAGACTGTTTCCGCTCCGTGTTCTCGCGATATCTTCATCATATCTCGCGGTAACTGGCAGCTCGGCCTTAGTTACTGTTGCTAAGGAGCAGCGTTCCACCAGAGTCCATAGCTCAGATTTACCACCATGGAAACAGACTGTGAACGCACCAGAGTAAAACACAAATTAAAATCACAACTACACACAGACAGGTACAGACACAGACAGGTACAGACAGACAGGTACAGACAGACAGGTACAGACAGACAGGTACACACAGACAGGTACACACAGACAGGTACAGACAGACAGGTACACACAGACAGGTACAGACAGACAGGTACAGACAGACAGGCAGAGACACAGACAGGTACAGACAGACAGGTACAGACAGACAGGTACAGACAGACAGGTACAGACACAGACAGGTACAGACAGACAGGTACAGACAGACAGGTACAGACACAGACAGGTACAGACAGACAGGTACAGACACAGGCAGGTACAGACAGACAGGTACAGACAGACAGGTACACACAGACAGGTACAGACAGACAGGTACAGACAGACAGGTACAGACAGACAGGTACAGACACAGGCAGGTACAGACAGACAGGTACAGACAGACAGGTACACACAGACAGGTACAGACACAGGCAGGTACACACAGACAGGTACAGACAGACAGGTACACACAGACAGGTACAGACAGACAGGTACAGACAGACAGGCAGAGACACAGACAGGTACAGACAGACAGGTACAGACACAGACAGACAGGCAGAGACACAGACAGGTACAGACAGACAGGTACAAACAGACAGGTACAGACAGACAGGTACAGACACAGACAGGTACAGACACAGACAGACAGGTACAGACACAGACAGGTACAGACAGACAGGTACAAACAGACAGGTACAGACAGACAGGTACAGACACAGACAGGTACAGACAGACAGGTACAGACACAGACAGGTACAGACAGACAGGTACAGACACAGACAGGTACAGACAGACAGGTACAAACAGACAGGTACAGACAGACAGGTACAGACACAGACAGGTACAGACACAGGCAGGTACAGACAGACAGGTACAGACAGACAGGTACAAACAGACAGGTACAGACAGACAGGTACAGACACAGACAGGTACACACAGACAGGTACAGACAGACAGGCAGAGACACAGACAGGTACAGACAGACAGGTACAGACACAGACAGACAGGCAGAGACACAGACAGGTACAGACAGACAGGTACAGACAGACAGGTACACACAGACAGGTACAGACAGACAGGTACAGACAGACAGGTACACACAGACAGGTACAGACAGACAGGTACAGACAGACAGGCAGAGACACAGACAGGTACAGACAGACAGGTACAGACACAGACAGACAGGTACAGACACAGACAGACAGGTACAGACAGACAGGTACAGACACAGACAGACAGGTACAGACACAGACAGACAGGCAGAGACACAGACAGGTACAGAATATAATTTAATCTTTACAAATTATTATAAACATGCTGAGTGCAGGACTCTGACATGAACGACTCTGTGATTGGTCCCTGAAGGCCTCCTCGGCTCCTGATTGGTCGGCTGGTGTCCGCTCCGCAGAGTCACCTTGTCCCGGCTCCTGCTGCAGCTGTTCCGGGGACAGAGCAGAGAACCGTCCGGCTCAGAGGCACACAGGCAGCGGGAATCTAACCTCCGAGCCACCTGGAGGAAACATGGCGGCGACAAAGCCGAAGACTTCTCCGAAGGCCGTTAAGTTCCTGTTCGGGGGCCTGGCCGGGTAGGTACTAGCTGCCATGCTAACGTGCTAATGTCAGCGTGCTAACCGCGGGGCTAACACTCCGCAGCGTGAAACCCGGTGAATGTCCCCGATAACCACAGCTCAGAGTCCGGGTCATAATGTGTCACACGCACCGTGACAACCATCTCCTGCTAGCTGCTAATGCTAACGTCCTTTGAAATGCCCCCCCCCCCCCCCCCCCGTCGGTTGGCTATATTGTGTTTATATTCTGATTTATATTCTTGTTTATTTATATTGACATCATCCGCTAAACTGTTTAAAACAGAGTTCGAGTCCCGGACCAGATTCCTTTAGCCTTGTAGCATGCTAACATGTAGCATAGAGATGTCAGTAGTGTTATGAATGAATTAAAGAGCAGCTACACGCACACTCACACGCACTGATTAAAATCAGCTGATCCGGAAGTTCACTCAAAGCAGAAAGACCTGAGCACGTTTACATTAGTTCATTTATCATAAGTCATTTCATCACATTATTCAACAAGGTTATTGCATTGCGCGTGTTTTCTAATCTCGTGCATGTTACTTTAAACCATGAGACGATCAATCAGCTGATTGGAAATCATCAAACAATCGAGACAATAAACGTTTGATATTTTCTGTCTCAGGTTTAGATTTATACAATCAGATTGATCTTTGAATATTGATTCGATTCTTCCCTCATTAATCATTCAGTGGATAACGTGTCAGAGGTGATCCTCATGTGACATCATCAGTTTCATCATGTGACATTTATTTGAATCCAGACTTTTCCAGAAGTCGGGCTCATGTCAGAAGAGAAGCAGCTGTCCCCTGCACACAGACACACACTAACACAGACACACACTAACACAGACACACACTAACACAGACACACACTCAAGGACACATCAAGCTCTCATGCACGCTCCTTGAAGTGTGTACACGAGTGACGTTCATGCTGCTGAGCTGTTTTACGGGTCGTGACATTTAGGACAGACGTGCAGCTGCTGTGACAGACGAAGGGAAATGTCAGTGTCAGTACAGTGTCCAGTCATTTTTTACAGTGTGCACAACTGAATTATTCACCATGTGTGGCTGCAGGGGGCGCTGTGTCAGTCACTCAAACCTGCAGGACTCGTTTCCTCTTTTATCCTCTAGTGAAAAGTAACAGCAGATTCCACAGTGACACCAGAAGGTTGAGGAGTTGTCGATCTGTCGTCAGGACGATTGAGTTCTCTCACGTTCAGAGAAGAAAATAAAAGAGACGGAAACTGTGCGTTTAAATTTTTTTTTTTTTTAAATACAAATGCTGCGAGTCACCGTTGGAGCAAAAGTTTCATTCTGTTCTTAACTGAGAAGTTATTCTCTCATCTGGTTTATTAAACATCAGACTCAGTTTAATTGAAACGTAAGAAAAAAGATAATGATCCATTTTAGAGACAAATGTTTGATAATTTCAGAGAAAAATTATGATTTATTTTATTTGAACCTGGACAACTAACCAGATTTATATAAATTCAGATAATTTACCAAGAATGTAGATTTAAAGCTGATCAAGTGAAGATGTCGAGGTTTTATAATGAACCTGTTTCTGAACTGAAGTCCAAGTAGTGAAGTGAGAACCTGTCAGTTTCCTGCTGCTCTCTTCATATGTTAAACACACGTGAGGACGAGGATTACTGTGACACGAGACCAGTTCCACATGAGCTGTGATTAACACAACAATAAAACCAGTTTATGAACAGTGTGTGTTTGTAGAGGTGGGGGGGGGGGGGTCCCTCAGGTTGATCTTTGACCTTGAGATAAAGATTAAAAGTATGAGTGGTTCCATCAGAGTTCACACATAGTGTCTCTGTATCACTGACTGAACTAAAGTTCATCACTCTTACAAGATTATAAATATAATGATATACATGATGTATAATCTCTCTCTCTCTCTCTCTCTCTCTCTCTCTCTCTCTCTCTCTCTCTCTCTCTCTCCCCCTCTCTCTCTCTCTCTCTCTCTCTCTCTCTCCCTCTCTCTCTGTCTCTCTCTCTCTCTCTCTCTCTCTCTCTCTCGCTCTCTCTCAGGATGGGTGCGACAGTGTTCGTTCAGCCGTTGGATCTGGTGAAGAACAGGATGCAGCTCAGTGGTCAGGGAACGAAGGCCCGAGAATATAAAACCAGTTTCCACGCTCTCTTCTCCATCCTGAAGAACGAGGGAGTGACGGGCATCTACACCGGGTATCTAACACTCTATCTTTGTTCTGTCGCTGTCTATAGTTCTATCACTCTATCTATAGTTCTATCACTCTATCTGTAGTTCTATCACTCTATCTGTAGTTCTATCACTCTATCTATAGTTCTATCACTCTATCTGTAGTTCTATCACTCTATCTATAGTTCTATCACTCTATCTGTAGTTCTATCACTCTATCTATAGTTCTATCACTCTATCTATAGTTCTATCACTCTGTCTATAGTTCTATCACTCTATCTATAGTTCTATCACTCTGTCTATAGTTCTATCACTCTATCTGTCGCTCCTGGTCTATGAGGACACCTCCTGTTTACTTCCTGTTTGATGGTGTACCTCCTGCTGACGATTTGAATGATCTTTATTGACACGTGTTCAGTTTAATAAACTAAATTAGTTTTTTTCCTCCGTCAGTCTGTCGGCTGGTTTGCTGCGTCAGGCGACGTATACGACGACTCGTCTGGGCATCTACACCATCCTGTTTGAGAAGATGACGGGGGCTGACGGACGGCCGCCAAACTTCCTCCTCAAGGTACCGACACATTCAGTCACGTTTTACCAACGTTTTACCACATCAATATTAAAGAGTCAAAAATCTCTGATAAGTTGTTTTTTATTTATTTAAAAAAATCTCTGTGATTCTAATGTCAAAGACGAGTTTAAAAGTTTAGGAAACGTTTGAATGAAACATTAGAGGTTTACAGAGATTGCTCCCCCCGCAGGCTCTCATCGGTATGACAGCTGGAGCTACAGGAGCATTTGTCGGGACACCAGCAGAGGTCGCTCTGATCCGGATGACAGCTGACGGGCGGTGAGTGAGCTGTGTGTCTCCTGAGAAGTCACATTATGAATGTGTTTTTAAAACTTTATTTCTAAATAAAACTGTTTGTTCGCCTGCAGTCTACCTCCAGACCAGAGGAGGGGCTATAGCAACGTTTTCAATGCTCTCGCTCGAATCACCAGAGAAGAAGGCATCGCCACGCTGTGGAGGGTGAATCCCACTTTTCATTTTCTCTTAAATAACTAATCAGGTAACTGGTGATTTAGTTAGAGAGAGAAATCTTATTCAAGGTAACGCACCGTTAGCTAGTTAGCTATTCAGTTAGCTAGTTAGCTAGCTAGCTATTCAGTTAGCTAGTTAGCCTTCCACTCTTTGTGTTGGTGGCTTGTAATGAATCATGATTATTTGTTGGCGTTTGCTGCGTAACGTGATAAAACACTAACACTAAAGTGGTGAAGAAAACAACTCCCATGATTCCACACTGCTTCACTGCTGTTATTGTTTTGATGGAGAGACCCCTAGTGGCCAAAGTTAAATTCTGTAAGTTATAATAAATTGAATTTAGTGACAACTTTTATTTTGATGTTTCATCTCAAACTGTGTGTGTGTGTGTGTGTGTGTGTGTGTGTGTGTGTGTGTGTGTGTGTGTGTGTGTGTGTGTGTGTGTGTGTGTGTGTGTGTGTGTGTGTGTGTGTGTAACAGGGGTGTGTTCCCACCATGGCTCGAGCGGTGGTGGTGAACGCAGCTCAGCTGGCGTCGTACTCTCAGTCCAAACAGGCGCTGCTCGACTCAGGTGAAGAAACACACAAATTCACACAGACTCAAACATTCCAACTGGGCGAAGTGTAACTGTGTGTGTGTGTTTTCAGGGTATTTCGGGGACAATATTTTGTGTCACTTCTGTGCCAGTATGATCAGCGGCCTCATTACCACGGCAGCCTCCATGCCCGTCGACATCGTAAAGACCAGGTGAGAATCTAAACCAATCGGAGCGCCTGGTGTTGCCGGGGTGACGACGACACTGATGTCGTTTTCAGCTGAGATGCAGAGTGACTCTTTTTTTCTTTTAGGATTCAGAACATGAGGATGATCGACGGGAAACCGGAATACAAGAACAGTTTGGTGAGTTCCTCTGAAAACCGACGCCCCCTGCTGGTGGGGGTTTCATTCTAAATTTAAAACTATAATATTTAGAACATTGATTGTCTCTCTGCTCTTTACTTGATCATGTTGTTCGCCTCTGATGACGTCTCGACCTTTTGCTACAGTGAGAAACATGTTGATAACACACGGTGGCGCCAGAGAGTCTGACAGGAGCAAAACATGTTCATAGTTCAAATAACTTATGAAGAGTTAGGAAATATTTAGTTCATGTTTCTAGATTAAGAATCTTTAGAATGTGTTTTATTGATGATAATGTCAGATTTTTGTGTTTATTTAACTTATTACACCGTTTGAGTACTTTTATCATTTATTATAGTTTATTTACTCACAGAACCTTTTAGCTGTGAAGATTCTCCAGGAAACATCACAGGAAGTAAAAGTACCAACGTTAGACACCAAATCATAATGTACAATATATTAAAGCTCTTTACATAGAAGGTCGAGACCTTTAGAATTATAGACTGCAGAAGTCAGAGGTTAAATATGTTTAATTCATGTGTTTTACAGTGTAAACTGACCTTTGACTTTTGTTATCATACATGTTACTGATCACGCGTGTTGGAGGTTTCGTAACCTCACATGTGGTTACGTTAGCCCCGAGTCTTAGTTTGACATTTTTTCTGTAAAATATCATCTTTCAAAATCATATCAAACCTAATATATAACACACACATCTTTAATGGGTTCAACATTTCCACAGTATTCTCAAAATCTATACATTTTACTTATGATCTCATTTTTAAATATAAGATGTTTTTATGATATTCAGATTCTTAAAAAACTATTTTGTTGTTATTTTACAACTTTTTTTTTCTCCTTAAAAAAGTAAAAAAAATTGAGGGGGATTCTTTAAACCTGAGGTTGTTGTTGACCGAGTCACCGTCTGTTTCGTCCACCAGGAGGTGCTGGCGCGTGTGGTGGGCAAAGAAGGGTTCTTCTCGCTGTGGAAAGGTTTCACTCCGTACTACGCTCGTCTCGGGCCTCACACCGTCCTCACCTTCATCTTCCTGGAGCAGATGAACCGCCTCTACAAGACCTACGTCCTCGACCGCTAACGCACAACACACGCACAACAAAGACCCACACAGACAACAACCAAACGTGTCACCTCCTCATACCTCAAACGTGGAGTTAGAATTTACACACACACACACACACACACACAAACACACAAACACAAACACACACACACAAACACACACTCTCTCTCTCTATTTTAAATGGAAATTCTTTTTGTAAAGAAAAGAATGTAAACTGAATTTAGCTCACACATCGTTTCGTGATGTTTAATAAAATTAAAGACGAGTCTTATTTGTAGAATTGTGACCCTGCCCCCTCCTAACAATACACAACATCATGATCGGTAACCGTGGTTACAGGTCTATTGATGGAGGATCAATAAATAAATAAACTGTCTCTTTGTCTTTGTGAATAAAACGTTGACGTCTGAAACTTTAAATACGACAAATTCTTCAGGTTCTCTGTATCACTTCCTGTTTCACGTCTCTGCTGCGGCTTCAGAGGACTCAGGTTCTTCGCCACACGAACGCACCAACCAGCTTCTCACGAGCATACTGAGAGGTTCTTCACCTTGGGTTCAAACGTTGAGTTTGACTCACAATGACCTGAGTAGATTTCAGAGGTAAAGGATCCTAACTGCTAATCTCACATGAGACTGGAACAAATCTTTGTAGACTGAAGCTGCTCTGATTGGTGGAGACGATGATTCCAGTTACCTTGTTACAACCTTTTTACTTTGTTCATCGCTTCCTGTCGTTTAGACGTTAAGAGATGAGATAAAACTTTATTGCTCCCACACCGGAGAAATTACAAGAGCAGACAAGTCAGAACGAGAGAATAAAGAACTACAGAATATGAACAGAATATTCACCTTTCACTTCAGGAAAGTAGTTTGTATTTCAGTACAGTGCAGTGGTACATGATGACTGCATGAGAATGTGAAAGCACAAGTTGATACTGACTCTGTTCTAATGGATCATCAGCTCAGTGTAATGGGTTTAAAAGTTTCATTGTTCAGCTCAGGTGATGAAAAGATGCAGAAAATTAAATTACAATCATGAATAAACTGAGCAGCTCTGAGCAACAAGTTTTAATGCTGATGAGTCACAATGCGTGTTTTTACTTGAGGCTCAAAGTCACAGAGATTTCAGAATTCAAACATGACGCACACGTCTATGTTTCACCGTATAAGGACACGCACACTCTGTCATGTGCTTCTATCGAACTGAGGACACAACACATTCTTATCAAACCTGAAATCTAATTCTAAGTGTCCTCACAAAGATAGAACAAGTGCACACACACACTTCACTGAGGAACCACTTCCTCTTTCCCCGCTCGCCTCCGCCTCTTTCATCTTGACTCAGACAAGTGTTCTGTGTGTCGTTCTGCTTTAACCTCCATTAACGGCATCTGGAGAGTTGATGGCTGAATGAAAGTGACCCCGACCCGGCAGCAGCCATGTTGGAGGCTTTTAGCTGCTTTTATTTTTAAAGAACAATATCAAAT
>NC_047168.1:16436692-16439192 GCF_009819705.1 Hippoglossus hippoglossus
TGTTTGTTTTACACTTTGAACTGGTTCACACCTGAACCGTGTGAGGACCGGGCACGGCCCCCTGAAGCTGGTCCTCACAATGAGGGGCAAACAAGTCACACACTGCAGGGCAGAGGCTTCCGTCTGATTGGCTGGATGGTTTCAGGAAGTGGTTTTGTCTCTACAGGTCGTTGTGTAGTGTGTGTGTGTGTGTGTGTGTGTGTGTGTGTGTGTGTGTGTGTGTGTGTGTGTGTGTCGTGTCTTGACTTGTCCTCCACACATTCTTTTCTTCTTCTCTGCCTCCTCTCATTTCTCCGTCAGCTCCGTCCAGGCTCAGTTCTGTATCTGGGTTTGTTGCTGTAATACTCATTTTGTCCACTAAAGGCAGAAGTGTTTCAGGAGCACAATGAAAAGACGAGGTGCGAGTTGTGTGTATTTTAGTGCGTGTCAGGGACATCATCATGACACACACGTATTTACAGAGTTCATTCAATTATTATTTTTAGTTTGTCTTTGTTTTTATTTAAAATCTTTCACAATAATCAGTGGAAGCCAGCAGGGGGAGTTTGACTCCACACAACCTGACCTCACCTGACGTGTGTCTCCCACAGGCGGACGAGATCCGGATGCTGATTGGTCCCAGGAACAATTTCTCCAGCGGCGGCCCCAAAGTTGCTGGAATAAAGACCATGTTGCTGGTCGATAAAATGGATGATGACACGGCGTACTCCTTAAATTTAAAGACCATGTCAGATGCTGAGGGCCTAAAATACAATTTGTGCGCTGGCAAAAGCCACAAAGGTAAGAACACCCTGTGGAAAAAGTGCTCTATGAATTTTCAGACTTGGATTCAGCCTGCAGAGGGCGCCATGTACAGAGTCAGTTTTCTGCAGCTTTGTTTTGACACAAGGCAAAAAATGTGCAGACGTAAAATCTTAATATTCATTATAAATAAAAAACATAACTAGTACTAGACGGGACGTGTGGCGTAACGAGTCTCTGGTTTCATTAGCCTGATGCCTTTATACACACTGTAATCAGGATTAGCATAGCAGCTATAGATAGCACTGGAAAATGTACAAATGTGTTTTTAGTCATGCTAGCAACACAGCTATATCAACACTAATAAGTCCAGACTGAAATATGTCAACATTGGATGGATTATACTGAGGTTCATGTTCCCAACAGGATGAACTGTAAATTGTGATGATAATTGAAGACATCAGCCTCAGCTGGATTCTGCTTGTTGTGCTAATTAGCTAATGTTTGTCTGCTAATTTTTGAGAGTAACATGGTGATCATTGAATGTGCTAAACATCAGCAATTTAACATTGTTGTTGTGAGCATGTTAGCATGCTGCTAGCTTAAAAAGCAGCGAACATGGCTACAGTCTCAGTCTGGTTCAATTAATTTGATAAAATGGACGAAATCAAAATGATTATGTTCAGAGAATTAGTTTCATCGCACTGTTTGCTGTGAAATATATTTCTCCACATTAAACAAAGTCATAGACAAACTTTTTTATGAAACTGTGAGTAACTTCCTGTCTGTGCTGCAGTGTCACTAAAACCAAAGGATGTAGTTAGTACGACTTTGAGGTGCTTGTACTTTTCTGGATAATCTACGTTACATGCGCTAACATGCTAAAATATAATAGTGAACATCAAACATAATGAACTAAGTTAGCATGTTAGCATGTCGTCATAACCTCTGACTCTCCCGTCTCTGCAGCTCTGATCATCCTCAAGGGAGTGGTTGGTGATGTTGGCGGGGATCTTTCCACCAAGGTGTACAGTATGGTTGATTACCTAAAAAAGCAAAACATGTAACACAAGATGGCCGCCAACCCGTCCTGTACCCACCAATCCTGATGGCTACCACCCCCCATGCAAGACGACAGCTGTCCTGCTTCTTTAGTGTTTAATTCTCTGACCATTTTCTGTCATCAGGTCAAAATAAAGTGTTTATTCTCTGTGGTGAACCAGTGTGTGTTTGTGTGTATTCCACCGGAACAGCTGACTACACACCTGAGCTGCCAGTGTTACTTTTTGTACAGTGTAGATGGACCTGTGTCCAATCACAAAACACACACCTGAAAAATAAAGTTTTATTACACCAGCTTGTGTGTGTGTTTGTGTGTCTGTGCGTGTGAGTGTGTGTGTCTGTGTGTGTTCAACTGTTACTATTACCATTATTACTTTATTAAATAACCAGTATTATACCACTACAGTATTAGTTCTCATATAGAAGAGAGTATGTATAAAATGAGAGGGTCCCCCCCCCACACCCACACCCCCACCCAGTCATGTGAAGTTATATTTATCTGCAGTAAAGGACACTGGACGGACCAAAGTGTGTGTGTGTGTGAGTGTGTGTGTGTGTGTCTGAGTGCATGTGTGTGTGTATGAGTGCATGTGTGAGTGTGTGTGCGTGTGAGTGCATGTGTGAGTGTGTGTGTGTGTATGAGTGCATGTGTGTGTGTATGAGTGCATGTGTGAGTGTGTGTGTGTGTATGAGTGCA
>NC_047168.1:16444192-16449192 GCF_009819705.1 Hippoglossus hippoglossus
ACTTTTTTAATCACTACTGAACAGTCTCTGATTTAAAAAATGTTATCACCACAAGATGGCAGTATTTGTACTTCTTCTTCTTCTTTTTGGGGTTTCTTTCTCTCTCTACCTGTCTCTCTCTCTCTTTCTGTTTTTGCAGAAGTTCAGTGTTGTTGAGCAGGAGAAGATCGACAAGTTCATGTTGGAGTTGGACGGAACTGAGAACAAATGTAAGGACCTGTCTGTCTGTCTGTCTCTCTGTCTCTCTCTCTCTCTGTCTCTCTGTCTGACCTGTCTCTCTCTCTCTCTCTCTCTCTCTCTCTCTGTCTCTCTCTCTCTCTGTCTCTCTGTCTGACCTGTCTCTCTCTCTCTCTCTCTCTCTCTCTCTCTCTCTCTCTCTCTCTGTCTGACCTGTCTCTCTCTCTCTCTCTGTCTCTCTCTCTCTCTGTCTGACCTGTCTCTCTCTCTCTCTCTCTCTGTCTGACCTCTCCCTCTCTCTCTCTCTCTCTCTCTCTCTCTCTCTCTCTCTCTCTCTCTCTCTCTGTCTGACCTGTCTCTCTCTCTCTCTCTGTCTCTCTCTCTCTCTGTCTGACCTGTCTCTCTCTCTCTCTCTCTCTCTGTCTCTCTGTCTCTCTCTCTCTCTCTCTCTCTCTGTCTCTCTCTCTCTCTCTCTCTCTCTCTCTCTGTCTCTCTCTCCCTCTCTCTCTCTCTCTCTCTCTCTCTCTCTCTCTGTCTGACCTCTCCCTCTCTCTCTCTCTCTCTCTCTCTCTCTCTGTCTCTCTCTCTCTCTGTCTGACCTGTCTCTCTCTCTCTCTCTGTCTCTCTCTCTCTCTGTCTGACCTGTCTCTCTCTCTCTCTCTCTCTCTGTCTCTCTGTCTCTCTCTCTCTCTCTCTCTCTCTCTGTCTCTCTCTCTCTCTCTCTCTCTCTCTCTCTGTCTCTCTCTCCCTCTCTCTCTCTCTCTCTCTCTCTCTCTCTCTCTCTCTCTCTCTCTCTCTCTCTCTGTCTGACCTGTCTCTCTCTCTCTCTCTGTCTCTCTCTCTCTCTGTCTGACCTGTCTCTCTCTCTCTCTCTCTCTGTCTCTCTGTCTCTCTCTCTCTCTCTCTCTCTCTGTCTCTCTCTCTCTCTCTCTCTCTCTCTCTCTCTCTCTCTCTCCCTCTCTCTCTCTCTCTCTCTCTCTCTCTCTGTCTCTCTGTCTCTCTCTCTCTCTCTCTCTCTCTCTCTCTCTCTGTCTCTCTGTCTGACCTGTCTCTCTTTCTCTCTACAGCTCAGTTCGGTGCTAACTCCATCCTGGGCGTGTCGCTGGCCGTCTGTAAGGCCGGAGCCGCAGAGAAGGGCGTTCCTCTCTACCGCCACATCGCCGACCTCGCCGGACACAAAGACGTCATTCTTCCTGTTCCTGTGAGTTGACTGCGCTGCCCTCTAGTGGATGTATAGTTGGTTACATCATCTGGTAACCCTTTTCTTTTTTACCGCAGGCCTTTAACGTGATTAATGGAGGAAGTCACGCTGGAAACAAACTGGCCATGCAGGAGTTCATGATTTTACCAGTTGGAGCCGCCAACTTCCACGAGGCCATGAGGATCGGTGCCGAGGTTCGAACCCTCTGTTTGACGTTTCCCGTTCCGCTGCATCACTTGCTGTGTTGAGCCCCGGAGACAAAAGCTGACCGTGTGAGTTTGTTTTCAGGTTTATCACAACTTGAAGAACGTGATCAAGGCCAAGTATGGGAAAGATGCCACCAACGTGGGAGACGAGGGAGGCTTCGCCCCCAACATCCTGGAGAACAATGAGGGTGAGACATGCTCTGTCTGTCTCTCTGTCCATCGTTTCATCTGTGACAACCGTCAAGTTATTCATGACGATCATACGCTCTTAAAGTCACGTTCCGTCTTCCTGCAGCTCTGGAGCTTCTGAAGTCGGCTATTGAAAAGGCCGGTTACCCCGACAAGATCATCATCGGCATGGACGTGGCAGCCTCCGAGTTCTTCCGCAGCGGAAAGTACGACCTTGACTTCAAGTCCCCCAACGACCCGTCCACACACATCAACGGACAACAGCTGGGAGATCTGTACCGCAGCTTCATCAAGAACTACCCCGGTAACAACACACACATACATATACATACACTTATATATTTATATTCTATTTTTATTATTCTTACATTTCCTCTGAAGTTTATGTTTTTAACGATTCTTTGATATTTGTCTCAGTTCAGTCCATCGAAGATCCGTTCGACCAGGACGACTGGGAGAACTGGAGCAAGTTTACTGCCTCTGTGGACATACAGGTGAGAGACAGACAGGTGATCACAGACAGACAGGGGAGAGATAGACAGGTGATCACAGACAGACAGGTGAGAGACAGACAGGTGATCACAGACAGGTGAGAGACAGACAGGTGATCACAAACAGACAGGTGAGAGACAGACAGCTGATCACAAACAGACAGGTGAGAGACAGACAGCTGATCACAAACAGACAGGTGAGAGACAGACAGCTGATCACAAACAGACAGGTGATCACAGACAGACAGGTGAGAGACAGACAGGTGATCACAAACAGACAGGTGAGAGACAGACAGGTGATCACAAACAGACAGGTGAGAGACAGACAGGTGATCACAGACAGGTGAGAGACAGACAGGTGATCACAAACAGACAGGTGAGAGACAGACAGCTGATCACAAACAGACAGGTGATCACAGACAGACAGGTGAGAGACAGACAGGTGATCACAGACAGACAGGTGAGAGACATACAGGTGATCACAGACAGGTGAGAGATAGACAGGTGATCACAGACAGGTGAGAGACAGACAGGTGATCACAAACAGACAGGTGAGAGACAGACAGCTGATCACAAACAGACAGGTGATCACAAACAGACAGGTGAGAGACAGACAGGTGATCACAAACAGACAGGTGAGAGACATACAGGTGATCACAGACAGGTGAGAGATAGACAGGTGATCACAGACAGGTGAGAGACAGACAGGTGATCACAGACAGACAGGTGAGAGACAGACAGGTGATCACAGACAGACAGGTGATCACAGACAGACAGGTGATCACAGACAGACAGGTGATCACAGACAGGTGAGAGACAGACAGGTGATCACAAACAGACAGGTGATCACAGACAGACAGGTGATCACAGACAGACAGGTGATCACAGACAGACAGGTGATCACAAACAGACAGGTGATCACAGACAGACAGGTGAGAGACAGACAGGTGATCACAGACAGACAGGTGATCACAGACAGACAGGTGAGAGACAGACAGGTTCCTCTACTGAAGAAGAACCTCCTGACAAAGTGGCTGGTGTGTGTGTTTTTGAACCAATCAGGTCGTAGGAGACGATCTGACCGTGACCAATCCCAAGAGGATCCAACAGGCGGTGGACAAGAAGGCCTGTAACTGTCTGCTGCTGAAAGTCAACCAGATCGGATCAGTGACAGAGTCCATTCAGGCGTAAGACACTCGTCTGTCTGTCTGTCTCTTTGTTTGAACCAAATGTCAAACAATAACACATTTCTCTTTATGTGTCCCTCCTGTCTCTCTCTCTCTCTCCCTGGCTGTCTGTCCATGCACCTGTCTGTCTCTCAGGTGTAAGCTGGCTCAGAGCAGTGGTTGGGGTGTGATGGTGAGTCATCGCTCTGGAGAAACTGAAGACACGTTCATCTCTGACCTGGTGGTGGGACTCTGCACTGGACAGGTAACTGAGAGACAGACAGGTAATACAGACAGACAGACAGGTAACACACAGACAGGTAACACACTGACAGACAGACAGAAAGACAGACAGGTAACACACAGGTAGATTCATTCACGAATGAAAACAGCAATATTCTCACTGAAGACACCACCTGTCTCTCTTTCTCTGTCTCTACCTGTCTCCCTCTTAGATTAAGACTGGCGCCCCCTGCAGGTCAGAGCGTTTGGCCAAATACAACCAGCTGATGAGGTGACAACTTCCGTTCCTTTTCAAAATAAAAGCACGAACTTTTTACTGTAGAAAATAAGAGCATTGATGTGAATTGACCTCTGACCTTCAGGATCGAGGAGGAGCTCGGAGACAAAGCCAAGTTCGCCGGTAAAGATTACCGTCACCCGAAGATCAACTGAAGCTCTGTGCCCACTTCCTTTCTGTCGCCGTGACAACTGACTGACACCTGATGACCCCTGAGGCCACTCCCCCTACAGCTGGGGGTGAGGGGTCAGAGGCCACAGAGGGTTTGACCCCGACTTCCAAGCTATAATTCCATTAATGATGTTTTCTATATAAAACACAAAGATTGAATAAAATTGACAGAGGAAAACAAACATGGCTGACGTGTGATGTTCTGAAATAAACTAACGTTAACACACACTGTAAATAAACATGGACCACATGACATCCCAAAACATTCTAAACGCCCCCTGGAGGCTGGCTGTGGTACAGATCATAAACCTCCTCCATGTTAGCAGATGGAACGTGGACCAAACTTAAAACTCAAAGTAGATGTTAAATACCTGATCAGTTTGGTTTGAATTAGTTATGATGATATAAAAACAGGCTGAGACGTCATGATTGGTTGAATCGGTAAATTTATATAATGCAGATTTTGGCAGTTAAACGGCCTCAGGAGACGAAGAGTTACAAGAGTTTAAACTGCACTTAGGCTCCGTTCATACGAACATGAGTCTGACTCCTGATTGGCTGAGAGCGTGTGTCTAGTCCATAGTCCTGGACCTTGTTCGGAGTAAACACTGATCTTGTCAGGACCAGTAGACGTCATAGGGACGGTGCTAATAAGATTAAACATCTAAGGGCCTGGGTGAGGTCAGAGGTGAATTGTGGGTAGGTTAAGGTTAGGATTAATGGTTCCTGGGCTGAGCCTTGGTTTAGAATCTTAAAGACTACACTACCCAGGAGCCCCAGTGGCTGTTGCTATGGGGACGACTTTCTTCAGAGTATTGTCATGATGATGATCTAAAACAGAAATATACGTCTTGAACCATCTCAAGGTTCCCAAGATAT
>NC_047168.1:16456692-16496692 GCF_009819705.1 Hippoglossus hippoglossus
ATAATATAATATTATATGATTTATAATATAATATAATACGAGTTAATATAATATGATATAATATATGATATGATATGATATGATATAATATAATACGATATGATACGATATAATATGATATAATATGATATGATATAATATAATATGATATGATATGATATAATATGATATAATATGATATAATATGATATGATATGATATAATATGATATGATATAATATAATATAATATGATATGATATAATATGATATGATATGATATAATATGATATTATATAATATATGATATATAATATGATATGATATAATATTATATTATATGATTTATAATATGATTTGATATAATATAATATAATATGATTTATAATATAATATGATATAATATGATTTGATATAATATGATATGATATAATATGATATATGATATGATATAATATGATTTGATATGATATGATATAATATAATATGATATGAAATAATATAAATGTATGTGATCTTTCTGTAATTGAGGTTCAGTGCTAACTTTAGCATTAGCAACTACAGCAGTTAGCTCTTTTTGCCCAGTTATTAAAAGATCGTTTCATATGATTATTGGATATAAACGGATGTGACGAGTTCAGACTGTGACGTGTGTGTTAAACATTACTTTAACCTCATGTTCCTCTGAAGCCACAGACTCCAGACATATTATTTAACATGACTTCCTGTTTGTTTCTATCTCGATCTTCAGTTCGGCCTGAAGTCAATGAACAGGTCGTGTGTTGTTGAGTGAAACTTCGAACATGTGTGATCAGTGTATGTTGTAAACACTTCGGTGGGCGGAGACCAGCACATCACGCACAACACAGGGTGTAATATTTTATTTATATTCATATTTTCACTGAATTAATTTAACTTCAGACAGGTTGATCAAACTCACTCACGTGCAGTTACTGTTGTTAAAACTGTGCGAAGTTAAATCAGCAGATTTCTCTATAAACTTTGGTCATTAGCATTAGCTTGGCTAGCAGGGAGCTGTCAGGTGTGTGTGTGTGTGTGTGTGTGTGTGTGTGTGTGTGTGTGTGTGTGTGTGTGTGTGTGTGTGTGTGTGTGTGTGTGTGTGTGTGTGTGTGTGTGTTTTGAGTTTGAGAATGTGTGTGTGTCACATTTACAAAAACACTGCTCATCACGCCACCTAGTGTTTCAAACCGTGTTGGACCTCTTAGGACCAATGTTTTTGTAGAGTCGACAGTTCTCTAAGTCGAGACTTGTATCTGTGAAGCTGCGCTCGTTTTCAAATCTATGCTGAAACTTAACGTCTAAACCACCACATCATCGACCAATCGGACACGTCCTGTCCTGTCCCGTCCCCACATGTCCTCAGACACGCTGCTTCACATGACCCATGACCATGGTCTTGGTCGTCAGGAAAACATCAGCTAATTGGTGTGTCATGTGTGTTTTAGCTCCTCCTCCCAGGACTGTGTTCTAAAGATGTGTTTTTTATTTCAAGGTGGACACATTACAAATCAAACTTTACCTCAGCTCCTTTTTATAACGGAGCATTAGCAGCAGATGGAAGAATAAAATCGGCGGATCTGTTGTCGGACGATTTCAGCTGTTGAGCTGTTTGTTTGTGTTGTTGTGTTTCCAGCGGCCGGTAAACGATGATAAGTCTCCGGTGGGTCCGTGGCTTCTCGCTCTCTTCGTCTTCGTGGTTTGTGGATCCGGTGAGTTTCACCTTCAGCTTCTGATGAATCAGACGATAAATTCAAACGTTCACACGTAGAATACGAAGGAATCAAACTTCTGCTTTGTCAGTTTTACATTTATATTTTCATCCTGAAGAAAAATATTTTTTTTTCACAGAATAAACAAAACAGAAAAGATGAACATTTATGTTTCTATTAAATAATCATGTTTATTTTCTTAATTAAAATTCTTTATATTTGTCTTTTTATTTATCAAAGGGTCAAAACTCACTTTGTCATCGACGTCGAAGGAATCACTGACAGTTTCTTTCTTTAAGATCAAAAATCAGCTGATTTATTGAACGGATTCTCTTTGTTTTAAAACTTTGAATTAAATTGACTTTTATTCTTAATTTATTCGCAGCCATTTTTCAGATCATCCAGAGCATCAGGCAGGGCATGTGATGACCCTTGACCCCGGAGCTGAGCCGTCACATGGAAGAGGAGGGGGACACGTCACCGTCATGACGACACACACACACACACACACACACACACACACACACACACGTTCCTGTGGAGTTTTTAAATCTGATCTTTTTTTCTTCCCACAGTCAACCCATCTCTCTCTCTTTATTTTGTACTTCTCTGTGTAAAAAGCTGATCAGATATTGTTTATTAATTGGTTGATTGGTTGCTGGAGTCTTAAGTCTGATGCAGTCGTCCAGCTGACGGAGACTGAGCTGAGTTTCTCTGATTTAAAGGAACAAGCCGCTGATTCTTAACAGCTACGTGACCTGATGTCAGGTCATGTGACATCCTCACACACTCTGTCACGTGCACAGCTCTGATCTGTCCGTCCTGCAAAAGTCACATGATCTCAGCACTGCTCTCTACTTGGAGGCTTTTAATGTGAAAAACCAGCAGGAAGTGTTTTGTGTTTGACAAGATGGATCCGAGCTGTGGACAATGTTTTTAAATCAGACATAGATACCTGAGCTCCAGGTAACCATGGGAACAGGATCCAGAACTTTTATTCTGACCAATCAGACGACACAGGATCAGTGAGACGACTTTAATTTCACTTCTGTAAAGATTTCATATTAAAAGCCTCAGTATCGGGCGTAAGGCTCGGATTAGGGTTAACTGGTGTTAATGCTGTGTGCGCGTAACGTTTCATCAAAACTCAATAAAGTGACGAGTTGGACTGAAACTACGTTTAGCTGTTCAGCTACTCACTATGAGTTCAGGGATTTATCTGATTTAAGTGACATCTGTGTTTTTAACATCTGAACAGGAAGTCAGAACACGAATCACATTCACAGGTTTAAAAAGAAAAGCAGCTGAGCTCTGCAGCGACGTGATGAACTACAGAACGAAGAATCAGCTGTTTGCTCCTTTTGAAATCAGACGTTCGATTAGAACAACTTTACTGTTTGTCAGGAAGGAAAAAAACTTGAGTCTTTTTGATGTAAATAATTAACAGCTGATAGAAGCAGCTTCTTCCACCTGGCGCCACAGCCCAGTGCCCCCTGCTGGACGACCTGCTCCACTTTTATACGAAATAAACCTCAGATATTTTCTCTAAACGTCTCTCGTCTCCTCGTTTGTCTTCACAGGAAGTTTTTATCAATGATTTTAAATCAATGAAAACATTCAGGTTTTTATGTAGATTCTAAAGGTTCAATCTGTAACTTTATTCAAACATTAAATCGTGTAGAAACATCCAGCCTTGTGTTTTATCTGTAGCTGAGCTCAAAAGGTTTAAATTGAAACCTGCACAGATCTGTCGTTCACCTTGTTTGTAATGTAAATATACATTTTAAGATTAAGAAGTCCTTTGTTGGTTCGTCAATGGGGAAATTTGCAATGTTACAGCAGCAGAAAGACAACACATAAGCAGTATCCAGTACTTGGGTGAAGGAATATAAAGAAATAGAAATATAGAACAAATATATAGAAAAGAATATAAATGTAATTAAACCGGTCTATACAGTGTAAAGAAATATATTATGTCAGCATATGTACAGTGAATGGATATAACTGTTTATATTGCACAGACTTGTTTACAAATGAATGTAGAACAGTGAATAAGTTGAGAAGTGTTAAAGTTCAGTCCCCAGTGGGGGTGCAGGGAGTTTTACTGGGAGCAGAGCTGCTGGTCCAGTCTGACTGCTGCAGGAAGACCAGCGCCACCTTCAGACACTGGGGGGGATCGCTCTTGTGCTGTGATGGTGTCCTGCAGGGGGGGGCTGGCTGTCCTCTGTCCTCTGTCCCACCACCTCCACCGGACCTGGCCCTCCTCAGCCTGTCCAGTCTCTACCTGTCAGCAGGTGAAATGCAAACTACTCCAATATATATAAATATAACTGTTGTTTAATCTGAGAAAGATTTGATTCTGTAGTGTGTGTGTGTGTGTGTGTGTGTGTGTGTGTGTGTGTGTGTGTGTGTGTCGATACCCCCCACCACACAGTGACGTCAGAGCCAGAGAAGATGGCGGCTGTGCTGAAGGCGGAAGGTAAAGGAGCTTTAACTCTGGTATAAATCTCCTGTCCGCTCCGGGCTGATGCTGATTAACCCGGGTTATTGTTGGGTGTTTGTCCGGGGATCAGGCCCGTCAGACCGACCCGGGTTGGCACGTTTTAACCCGGAGCTCCAGCAGCTGTTTAGTCGGAGCTAGCCTCGGCGGCTAACGGCTACCGGCTAGCTGAGTAGCTACACCAGCAAACATCCGTGTTTCACTGAGTAAATGTGTCTCGGTGGTTCGGTGGAGTCTCACACGAGCCCGGCTGCTGAACCCTAATGTCGGGTGAAAGGCTCCAGGCGCCGGGCTGTCACAACGAGACGCGTCCTCGCGTTAGCATTAGCGGGGCGGGAGGGGCTGAGCTCCAGCAGCCGGTGGACAGGCTTCGGGAGGCGGACGCTACAGTCAGGCGAGTCCGAGGTCTGAGATGGGCCTCTGGGGAGAAAGATGTGTGGAAGGTGGAAACAGACATAATTATTAATATTCTTATGTTGTGTTTTTTAGGGACAAGGGGTGGTGGGGGGGATTGTGTGAAGCACTTTGAGCTACATTTCTTCATGTATGAAAAGTGCTATACAAATAAGACTGATTTATTGATTGATTGATTTGACGTCATGTTTAAAACAGACCAAACTAATAGTTCAGTGTGTCTGTTTTCATGTAAAAGTTTCCACACACATTTAAAGTAGGTGCAGATTCAGCTGCTGCTAATCAACAGGGATCTAGTGGAGGAGTGTGTTGTTGTTTCCTTCTGATCTGTGTGTGTGTGTGTGTGTGTGCGTGCGTGTGTGTGCAGCAGGGGAGAGCTGGCGGCCGTGCGTTGTGTGAGAATCATCCCGCATGGACTCGTCACCATGAGCAACAAGGACATGGTTTCCACGGAGACAGGTCAGTCTCACCCTCTGAGTGTCTGACGTTCACACCGGCCTTCAGAGAGCCCCATTTCTGTTGCCATGGTAACTACATGGTGTGGATGATGTCACAGATACCTGCTGCTTTCTGAGTGTTTTCAGTTCATTTCACTGTGGAATTCACTGATCATGTTGAATACATGAGCTGTACACGTAGAAGACAAACATGAAGAAACTAAAACAAATCTCTCTGGTGAAAAAGTGCTGACACGTCACTTCCTGTCTCTGTCTGCTGCACCCGGCTGCCCCCCCCTCTCACCTGAACCATGAGGAGGATCTGATGCTGTGAACGAGTCTGTGCAGAAAACCTGCTGCTGAGTTGTTCAGCTGTGAAACACAAACTCTGGAGAAGATTCTCTGGATTTGACCCACAGCTCATGTCTGGAATCAGCTTTAATGTGACAGATGATGGATATGAAATATGATGATGTTTTGTTTGTGTGTGCAGAGAATAAAGTACAGAGGAAAGTGTTTCTTCCCAACAAGCTGCTCGAGTGTCTCCCTCGCTCGTCCACGCTGCCTAACGAACGTCTGCGCTGGAACACTAACGAGGTGAGCGTTCTTAGAACATGAACAGGAAGTGCCAAAATAAAACGACAAGAGGAACCATGTTGGTCATTTATTCACTTCTCATGTATTATATGGACAAAAGTTGTACACACACACACACACACACATCCCCGTCTCCTTCGGCATGCCAAGGTGTCCTTGGGCAAGATACTGATGCCATATATTGGCGGCTGTGCTGGCTGTGTGTCGAGAACGTGCTGAACATAGATGCACTGTATGAATGTGTGGCCAAACTGTACTGTAAGGATCTTTACTTTGTTAGCTTTGTCTCTTTGTCTCTGCAGGAGATCGCTTCTTACCTGATTACATTTGACAGACATGACGAGTGGCTCTCCTGCAGCCTGAAAACCAGGTATGAACCAGAGCGTCACTGGCCCCGTTCACACCTGGTATTAGCATGTGGCCCAACATGCATCTCGTGATCTGCTTCCCGTCCACTTAGTCCAATCAGTGTTGTTGTTTTGGTTGTTTACAGGAAGTAATAACAGCTTCTCTGGTCTTTGTTTCAGGCCGAAGAACGGCAGCATCATCCTGTACAACAGGAAGAAGGTGAAGTACAGGAAGGATGGATACTGCTGGAAGAAAAGGAAGGATGGGAAGACGACAAGAGAGGACCACATGAAGCTCAAGGTCCAGGGCATGGAGGTGTGCAGCCCACTGCGCCTCCTGCAGGACACTCATATCACTATTGATGACTGACAGCACTGAAATTATTATTGATTGATTGAATTATAATCCAATTCATTTTAGTTTTAGTCAGAAACGTATTGGTTTCATCTAAGAATGAATCTGAATATTAAAATGAAAGGAACAGCTGCAGTGAAGATATTAAAACATGTGGCTCATTGATCAGATTCAGAGCCAATATATTGATCAGAAATGTGTAAGACTGGTGACTTTGACGGTTTGTTTTTATTCTGATCGCCTGTCGACTTCTCATCAAGCACAAAGCTCCAGTTCAAGAAAACGAGAGGAAACTTCATTAAACTAAAACATGCTCCTGTTCTAACGTTCACAAAACAGTGCAGTTCAAGGGGTTTACCTGAAGGGGGAGTCGTAGCTTTAATAATACAGTTATGGAAGTTTGAGAAGTAATGAGCTGCTCAGATATATTATTAGTGTCAATGATGCTAACTGATGCTAACAGCTGTCTGTTGTCTCAGTGCCTGTATGGCTGCTACGTCCATTCCTCCATCGTACCGACATTCCACAGACGATGCTACTGGCTGCTGCAGGTACACACAGTGATACACAGATATAACACACACTGCATTTGAGCTAATGTCCTTATAACTGTGTGTGTGTGTGTGTGTGTCAGAACCCAGACATTGTGCTGGTGCACTACCTGAATGTGCCTTCCCTGGAGGATTCTGGGAAATGCAGTCCGCTGCTGTGTGCAGTGGCCGACCGCCACGACAGCGTGAGGTGGAGCCGAGATGATCTGCTGAACCAGCTGAAGCCCATGTGTAAGAGCACACGCTTAACACCTGTGATTGCAGTGTGTGTGATTGTCGTGTGTGTGTTGACTGGCGGTTGTTTGTCTCAGTTCACAGTATGAAGTGTTCTCTGGGCTCAGGTGATTTCAGCATCGAGGAGTTGGTTCAACACATCCTGGACCGACAGAGAACCAAACCCCAGCCTCGCACACACACCTGTCTGTGTAACACGGCCCAAGGTAACGCACACACTGCCATGACATCACCGTGACATCACCATGGACTCCGACTAACCTGCAGCTGTATGTGTGTGCAGTGTCTCCAGGTGTGAACATTCCTCACCGCTGTAACAGCACCAAGCACCGCATCATCTCCCCCAAATTGCCCCCCTCCTCCTGCAGACCCTCCCCCTCCCCCCTCTGCTGTGAGGGGGGGGAGGCAGCCGGGGGAGGAGGGGGAGGAGAAGCCAAGCTGCCTCACCTCCAGGCTCAGAGCAGCCCAGCCTCTTCTCCCTGCCCCGCCTCCACGTAAGTCTGCATACCAACTACCACTTCCTGTTTCTGTTTGTAACCATCAGAGTAAAACTAACCCCCCTCCGTCCAAACTGACCCACCTGAACACACAGGTCACATGACCTTTCACATACACTGGTCATGTGGTGTAAACAGGAAGTAGATCCTCTCCTCTGCAGTTGGTTGCTTAGTAACAGAAACTCCTCTGAAGGAGGAGCAGTGAAGAGTCAGAGCAGGGAAGACGAGGTGGAACTGTTACTGACAGGAAGTGACGCTTTGTGTGTGACTGATGAGAACCAATCAGGAAGAGAGGGTTAGGGTTATTTTGATAGAGGCGGGAAAACTGCGTAACCATAGCAACAGTGATGAATTAACGTAGTGTCTCACGTTCATATAAACACGTATGTCTTCTTTCTGATTCGCAGCTCGGCCTCGTCGCCCCCTCAGCCCCACAGAGCCACCATCACCATGAGCAACCACAGCAACAGCTTCTACGGCGACCGGAGCAGCAACCTGACGACGGTGGCGCTGCCCCAGAATGCTGTCATTGTCATGGCAACAGCCATCGCTGGAGGAAGAGGGGGGCATGGAGGGGACGGGGTCAGAGGGGACGAGGCGGGACAGAGGAGGAGTCTGTCACTCACCCGTTCGGGGCAGTTGCTGCTCTCCCCCACCCTCCCCCCTTCTGAAGGCACGCCCACCTGCCCCTCCCCTCCTTCCTCCTGCTTACCAGCTCCCTCCTCCCTCCCCCCTCCCACCGTACAGGCGCCAGGTGTCGCCACCCTCTCCCTCACCCTCCTCCCGTCTCCTGTTATCGGAAGCATGCTCCTCACCCCCTCGTCCTCCTCTACCTCACTCCGCTCCCCTCCCCCTCCTGCCGCCGCCACTCCTCCTTCTCCCCCCTCCTCCCCTTCACCACCTCCACTTCCCCCATCCCTTCCCCCCGCCTTTGACCCCGACTCCTTCCTAAACTCCCCCAAACAGGGTCAGACATATGGTGGCCCTCCTCACCCCTCCTCCACTCCCTCCCCTGTCCTCTGCGCCTCCTCCTCCCCTCTCTCCCCTCCCTCACTCGCGCTCTCCCTCTCCCCCACCTCAACCCCTCCCTCCTCCGTCTCCCCTCCCTCCTCGCTCTCCTCTCTCTCCTTCTCCTCCTCTGATGCGGACAAGCGAGACTCTGCACTCCCCCTCCCCTCCTTCTCCTCTTCATCTTCCTCTCCACCTTCGTCCTCCCTCCCCCCCTCCCTCTCCCTGTCTCCCACCTCCTCTGTGGCCCCGCCCCTCCTCCCCCTCTGCCTGGAGCTTGATGCTCTGGGGCAGTCTGAGGGAGGGAGGGGGGAGGAGGAGGTGGGGGGCGATGAAGAGGGGGTGAAGGACAGTAGGGACGATGACGACGATGATGAAAGCAGAGCTCCTCCCACCAAACTGGCGCTGCTGCAGGTGAGTCAGTCGATCGGTCAACAAAAATTGATCAGCAGATATTTAGTTTGAAATCAATGAGGTTATTAAAGATTAGTTTTGTTTTTATTTCACTTTCTGTGTCCTTCAGCCGAGCCACGCCTCCTCCGGTTCGTTGCTACAGCAACAGACAGGAAGTAGCGCTGCGTCACTGCTCCTGGTTTGTCAAGACTCGGCAGCCCCTCGTACCCAGCCAGCCAATCAGGCGCAAAGACAAGCTAATGGACAGCATTCATTGGTTCTGAGACAGCCCTACAGTCACCAGTCTGCAGCTGAAGCCCCGCCCCCGGCGCAGATATCCCATCAGCCCCTGGTGCTGCAGCAGTCGTCATTGTTTGCTAAAACTAAGGCGGTGTCTTCTCCGGCTGCTGTCGCCATGGTTCCAGCTCACCTGGCAACTTCTCAGATTCAGGTGAAGGAGGAGAGCAGGCGGGGCTACAACTCGGAGGACGCCTGCATGGACACTCCCCTGGAGGAGGAGGCGGGGCCCTGCGAACAGGCAGGGGAGGAGCTTGACATCTCCTTCGACAGCCAGTTTCCTGACCTGATCTCTGACCTCATCACAGAGGAGGCCAATCCCGTCACAGCTCACCCCCCCACCGCCGTCACACCAAACCCAGCTGTGTTTGCGGCAGGGGTACGATACATGGTGCCCCCCCAGCCCTCTCCCTCCTCGTCCTTCCTCCCCTTCCCTCACCCGCTACCCTCCCCCTCCTCCACCCGCCTGGCCTCGATCACCGACTTCTCCCCAGAGTGGTCCTACCCCGAGGTAATCAATCACCAATAATCACTGACAGCCGGTAAATAACAGATCAATGATGAAATGATTGATCAGCTAAATATTCATCAGATTAACCAATGAAAACAATCAATAGATCATGTTTAAATATTATTGATCATAAAAGTGACGTTTTGTCTGATCAACAAAGCAGTGAAAGTGTGTGTGTGTGTGTGTGTGTGTGTGTGTTTGTGTGTGTGTTTGCAGGGGGGTGTGAAGGTGTTGATAACGGGTCCGTGGAGCGAACTGTTGGGTCGATACTCGTGTGTTTTCGATCAGAGCACCGTCCCTGCATCACTGATCCAGCCTGGAGTACTGCGCTGCTACTGCCCCGGTACACACACACGTACACACAAACGTACACACACACACACACTGGGTTCCTGATGAATATCTTGTCTCTGATGAACGTTGTGTTGTCGTGAACGAGCCAACACTCTACAACGATTAGCGCAGCTGCTGAAGTGTTTGTTTGATTCGCTCTAGAATTTATGAGACACGTATTTAAACACATTGAAAAAAACACACACGCACTCACACATAAACACTCACACACATACACAGACAGACACACAAAATCCTAGGTGAAACGCTGTAATACTAACCTAATACAAAGCTAAAAGCTCATCTAAATCATTACCATCCAGTTTACTGAGCTGGAAACATTTACCTGGTGTCAAAGGGTTAAAATGTATTCAAGAGCAATTTTTGTTTAACAGAGCCAGAGAATCCATTTTATGTTGTCTCTGTTGTGTGTCTCTGATTAAAGTCTCTGATGGAGGTTGTGTCTCTGATGGACGTTGTGTCTCTGATGAATGTTGTGTGTCTCTGATGGACATTGTGTGTCTCTGATGAACGTTGTGTGTCTCTGATGGGCGTGTCTCTGATGGGCGTTGTGTGTCTCTGATGGCCGTGTCTCTGATGGACATTGTGTGTCTCTGATGGGCGTTGTGTGTCTCTGATGAACGTTGTGTGTCTCTGATGGGCGTTGTGTGTCTCTGATGGCCGTGTCTCTGATGGACATTGTGTGTCTCTGATGGGCGTTGTGTGTCTCTGATGGCCGTGTCTCTGATGGGCGTTGTGTGTCTCTGATGGGCATTGTGTCTCTGATGGGCGTGTCTCTGATGGGCGTGTCTCTGATGGACATTGTGTGTCTCTAATGGGCGTTGTGTCTCTGATGGGCGTGTCTCTGATGGACGTATGTCTCTGATGGGCGTGTCTCTGATGGACATTGTGTGTCTCTGATGGGCGTGTCTCTGATGGACGTATGTCTCTGATGGGCGTGTCTCTGATGGACATTGTGTGTCTCTGATGGCCGTTGTGTGTCTCTGATGGATGTTGTCTGTCCCCTCTCAGCCCACGAGGCTGGTTTGGTTTGTCTGCAGGTTCTGGAGTCTGGAGGTTCCGTTTCTTCGTCTGTTCTGTTCGAGTACCGAGCGAGGAACGCCAGCTCCCTGCCCAGCTCGCAGCTCGACTGGCTCTCATTGGACGGTCAGAAACAATCCCTCCTCCACACCCCCACACCTCGTTTTTACTGTCGTCACGTCACATGTTGATATGACCGGTTGTGACATCACTTCCTGTGGATGTTGTCGTCATCTCATTTCATCCACAATCCACCTGAAAGGTGTTTCATTGAGAATCTTTAAGTTTTACAATCTGCGTAAAAAAAACTACAGCTAATTTTACCATTTTCGCACATTTAATTTAACGATAGTCGTCCAACTTCTTCTGAAAATAAGGGGAAAATGAAAAATTACGTTTGAGTTGTAACGGCCTGTAGGGGGCAGTAGAGCAGCATTTAATTCTGGAACAATCTTTCAGTTACTGATCTGAGCCAATCAGAGATCAACAGGTCAAACACTTTAAAATGCATCATCATAGTGTCACAGCGATGTCATTAGTTCCTGTTACAAAAAAAAGACAGGCACCAGGTGTATTATGGGACACGTATGGACTAATTGTCAGGAGGTCTCACTCTGTTTATTTTCTCTACAGATAATCAGTTCAGGATGTCCATCCTGGAGCGTCTGGAGCAGATGGAGCGTAGGATGGCAGAGATGGCCGCCCGTGATAACAACCAGCAGCAGCAGCAACAACAACAACAACAACAGCACAGCAACCAGCTGGCAACGCCCCCTCCACCAACCCTACCTGAGGAGCAGGAACAGGTGAGGTCGCTGAGACGAGGCATGAAGAGTGAAGCCACACACGGAGTGAACACTGGTTCTCCTGTAATGACGACAACATTACGGAGAACCAGTGTGAAGACCACGTGTTGTTTCATTGTGTTGTTGTTGTATTCGGTTGTCACTGTGTTGCGCGCTATGTTGTGTTGGTGCTTTATGTTTTGTGTGTCTGTGTAGCAGCTGTGTCTGTCAATAACAGGAGGCGTGTCCATTAGGGCTGCACCGATCAATTATTTTTTTAATCGATTAATCTAACGATTATTTTTTATTACTCGCTTAATATATTAATGAATTGATTAAAAATATAAAAAACTTGTCATATATTTATCTTCTTTTAAATACAACTAATCTGGATCAGCTGATTTATCACATGTTAGACCAGATCGTCATGGATACACGTGTGCTAGTTCACCTAAGTTAGTCCAGAGACATCACTGTGACATCACTGTGACATCACTGTGACATCACTGTCTGTGTCTCAGTCCTCTCAGTGGTTTGAGAGGAGGATTGTGGGAGTTTGTGAACGAATGATGAGGGTCGGACGATGGGGACGATGGGGAGGAGGAGGAGGAGGAGGAGGAGGAGGAGAAGGAGAAGGAGAGAGGCTTCATCACTCAGTCCGTCACCGTGGGATGACACTGCTCCACCTGGCTGCTGCACAGGGATACACACACCTGATCCACACTCTGATCCGCTGGAGGTACACACACACACACACACACACACACACACACACACACACACACACACACACACACACACACACACACTCTGTGGTTGACTGCAGCTGTTGTGTTTCGTCGTAGGAGCGTGAACAGTGACAGTTTAGACTTGGAACAGGAAGTTGATCCTCTCAACGTCGACCACTTCTCCTGCAGCCCGCTGGTAAAACGAACACACAACCGTAACACATCTGTTGCTATAACAAGTGAATGTCAGCGTCTGTGGTTCAGGTTCAACACCTGCTCTCTTCTCTTGTTAAACGTGTTTGTGCGTTCCAGATGTGGGCGTGTGCTCTGGGCCACCAGAGGGCAGCGGAGCTCCTCTACAGCTGGAACAGTCTGGCTCTGGGGATCCCTGATTCGCTGGGACGTCTGCCACTTGCTGTCGCTCGCTCCCGAGGACATACCCGACTCGCCACGGCGCTGGAGGAGCTGCACACACAGCGCACACTCTCTCACAACACGCCCAGGGACACACACATGTCTGAAGCAGACACACCGGCCACGCCACAGCCACTGTCTCCTCTGTCCACGAGCCCAGACACAGGTAACACACACACGTCATGTTACAGGATTCTGGTGCTCTGATTGGCTGTGACAGTCTTCCCTCTCTCTCCTCTTAGGTCTGAGCTCGTCCAGCAGCCTCCCCTCTCCCAGTGACCCCTCCTCCACCTCCCCGAGCTCTGCCTACTCGAGTGGCCCCGCCCCCATGGACACCTCCCCATCCTCCCCTTCTTCTTCTTTCTCCCCCTCCTCCTCGCTGCCTGTCTCCCCTCCCTCTGCCCCCTCCCCCCTGCTGTCCTCACTTCCTCCTGTGTCCATGTGGGGGGAAGAGCCCAACGCTGGATTCCATGAAACCATGTCTGAGCCGATTGATGCCACAGGTCTGAACCCCGGAGGTTCCAGAGACTCTTCTCTTTACCTTATGGACTATGAGAGCGCCTCCCCCGGCCACACGCACATTTACACACATGCACACGCCCACACGGCAGGCGGGCGGCGAGTGCACACTGCGGCGAGGCTGGAGGAGCACCTGTTGAGCTACAGCGAGAATGCCGAGAACGAAGGCGAGGAGGAAGAGTACCTGGAGGAGGAGGTGCTGCAGGTAACCCCCTCACAACTACACGTAACGAGCACGCGTAACAAGTACACTTAACAAACACGCAAGGTTAGTCCCAGAGGTTAGTCCCAGAGGTTAGTCTTCAGGTTAGTCCCAGAGGTTAGTCCCAGAGGTTAGTCTTCAGGTAAGTCCCAGAGGTTAGTCCCAGAGGTTAGTCTTCAGTTTAGTCCTAGAGGTTAGTCTTCAGTTTAGTCCCAGAGGTTAGTCCCAGAGGTTAGTCCCAGAGGTTAGTCTTCAGGTAAGTCCCATAGGTTAGTCCCAGAGGTTAGTCTTCAGTTTAGTCCCAGAGGTTAGTCCCAGAGGTTAGTCCCAGAGGTTAGTCCCAGAGGTTAGTCTTCAGGTAAGTCCCATAGGTTAGTCCCAGAGGTTAGTCCTAGAGGTTAGTCCTAGAGGTTAGTCTTCAGTTTAGTCCCAGAGGTTAGTCTTCAGTTTAGTCACAGAGGTTAGTCCCAGAGGTTAGTCCCAGAGGTTAGTCCCAGAGGTTAGTCTTCAGTTTAGTCACAGAGGTTAGTCCCAGAGGTTAGTCCCAGAGGTTAGTCCTAGAGGTTAGTCTTCAGTTTAGTCCCAGAGGTTAGTCTTCAGGTAAGTCCCAGAGGTTAGTCCCAGAGGTTAGTCTTCAGTTTAGTCCCAGAGGTTAGTCCCAGAGGTTAGTCCTTGTCTCAACCCATATTTCGTGGTGCTGTACTGACTTTGAGGTTTATTGTTGTATTGAGTTGTGCTTTGTGGTTGAAAAGATCTGATGTCATACACTGATGTCTTTTGCTATGGTTACCCTCCCGACACAACAGGTTGACATGGCAACACTGGCAGAACAAATCATTGAGGCGACGCCTGAGCGAATCAAGCTAGAGGACTTCCCCAGAGGGGCGGAGTCACCGCTCAGAGAGAGACGGGACAACCCCGCCATACAGGACACCTGGTTGGCTACTTACCTGGACACAGTTGACACACACACACACTCCCCTCCCAGGTAAGCCCCGCCCTAAAGGATGTTCTACATCAGGACTGTTGTCCAATGAAAAAAGTGCTTCATCCATTTAAATGTGTGTGTGTGTGTGTGTGTGCAGGCGGGTGTGCCCCCCCTCACCTCTAAGTGCACTGGCCCTCCAGAGGCTCCGCCCCCCCTCCTCTGCAGCATGGGCGGAGTTCCTGAACGCCTCAGCCAATGGGAAGATGGAGAGAGACTTTGCCCTGCTGACGCTGACGGACGGGGAGCAGAGGGAGCTGTACGAGGCCGCCAGGATCATCCAGAACGCCTTCAGGAGATACAAGGTCCACACACGTCAACAATACACACTGCTACACGTCATATTCACTGAGCTGCTCAGTCCTTTCCTTAAAGGTGCAGTCTGTAGGATTCAGTGCCATCTAGTGGTGAAGTGTCATGTTGCAGCTGAACACCCCTCAAAACATGAAGGAGAACCTGTGGTAGTTTCAGTTATCAGAAAAAGTTTAGTTTGTCCAGTCTGAGCTCCTGTAAAAAACATGGCTGCCTCCGTAGAGAGGACCTGTTCCTGTATTTAAATATAAAGTATGTTAATATAGAGTATTTAAATATAAACGGTGCAGTCTAGGGCAAAGAAAACAACAATTTGTACAATTTAGATGAAACACACTAGTGAAAACATCACTATGATTATTTTATATTGGATTTCTGCTAAAAGATCCTTTCATCTGGACCGTTAATGTCTGTAAAATAACATGTTCATAAACATAGTCCCACAGCGTCGGTTTGAAGCTTTAAATATGAAGCTCTGGATGGTCTGAGTGATGTGACACTGCCATCTGGAGGCCGAACACAGCTGGTTCATGTTTCCTTCCTGCTCCTGTGTTCAGGGTCGGAGGTTAAAAGAACAGCAGGACATGGCTGCAGCCGTCATCCAGAGATGCTACAGGAAGTACAAACAGGTGTGTGTGTGTGTGTGTGTGTGTGTGTGTGTGTGTGTGTGTGTGTGTGTGTGTGTGTGTGTGTGTGTGTGTGTGTGTGTGTGTGTGTGTGTGTGTGTGTGTGTGTGTGTGTGTGTGTGTGTGTGTCCCCTCAGGCTTCACTAACACTCAACTAACCTGCTGTGTCTCTTTACCATACCTTTCTCTCTCTCTCTGGCTAGCTAACATGGATAGCACTGAAGGTAAAAGTGTGTGTGTGTGTGTGTGTGTGTGTGTGTGTGTGTGTGTGTGTGTGTGTGTGTGTGTGTGTGTGTGTGTGTGTGTGTGTGTGTGTGTGTGTGTGTGTGTGTGTGTGTGTGTGTGTGTGAGAGAGACAGATCTTTGTATGAAACCTGCACCATGTGGCCAAACGTATGTGGACAGCTTGATTCAGTCGTCTGTCAGAAAGGTTTTGATTCTGATTGACTTTAAGAAAAGGGAATCAAATTCATTCCACACACAAATGGACATAAAGCTGAAGTGCCTGACCACCTGTTTTCTGTGTACTGACCAGCAGGGGGCGACTCCACTGGTAGTTTCTATAGAAGTCTATGAGAAAGTGACTCTACTTCTCACTTTATAACGTCAGTAAACATTTTCAAACAAGTCTTATTCAATGCAGCTGATTTAGTGAATTATAATAATTTAGAGTCAAATAGACCATAAAGCACCAGATGTATGGGGGGGGAAACCACAGTGTGATTGACAGATAGTGCTGTACAATGGGTGCAGGTGGGCGTGTCCTCAAGATTCTAATATGGTTACTTCTGGTTTAAAAAACCAAGACTCAGACACGACATGATTTCACTGCAGCCGACTGTCCACATACCTTTGGCCACATTGTGATCTGATGTCGTTGATCAATGGTCGATTCGGTCATCACGGCTTCTCTTATTTTTCGCTCCTTCCTCTCGGGTTATTTCAAACTCTGTGTCCTCAGTACGCTCTCTACAAGAAGATGACGCAGGCGGCCATCTTGATCCAGTCCAAGTTCAGGTCGTACTACGAGCAGAAGCGTTTCCAGCAGAGCCGGCGGGCGGCGGTCCTCATCCAGCAGTACTACCGCAGCTACAAGGAGTACGAGAGGCTGAAACAGGCGCCGCGAGGAGCCGCCGGCCACAACCCCAAGATCAAGTAAGAGCTCCGCCCACTTCACGATCAATACGTCTGATCAGCTGATCACATTCTGATCATTATTGATTAAGCTGCAGAGGATGAACCTGTGTGATGACATCAGGTTCATGTGTTCCACCAATAGTTGTTTATTAAGATTCATTCATCGTTATAGAACACGATCCACTAACGAATCAGACGCCGCTGAGGGTGAAACAATTGATCTGTGGTTGATTGACAGCTAATATTGATCATGTGTGAATCAGGGGCTCGTTCTTGACAAAGAAACAAGACCAGGCAGCAAGAAAGATCATGAGGTTCCTGAGACGCTGCAGACACAGGTAACACACACACACACACACACACACACACACACACACACACACACACAGGTCTCACACACAGGTAACTCACAGGTAACACACACACACACAGGTAACACACACACACACACACACACACACACAGGTAACACACACACACACAGGTAACACACACACACACACAGGTAACACACACACACACACAGGTAACACACACACACACACACACAGGTAACACACACACACACACACACAGGTCACACACACACACACAGAGGTAACACACACACACACACACACACAGACTGACGGGTGTGTTTCTTGTTGCAGGATTAAAGAGCTGAAGCAGACGAGGGAGCTGGAGAGAAGAGGACTGACCACTTAAACATTTCATCTCTTCATCTTTCTTCATCCTGACGAGAGGAGAGAGAGAAATCCTGTCGTCCTTCGTCAGATTTACTCTGATGAACAAAGAGACAGAGACCGACTGATAAGAGAAGGACAGAGTGACGGAGGGACGCCTTACCCCATCTGTCTGTCTCTGTCTTCTCTCCTGGTTGAATGTCTCTCTGCAGTTTAGAAAGAGCTCCATTTGAAAACGTCTCGCCCTCCTTTTTGTCTTACAGGCCTAAGATGAACGTTAGTTTTTTTTTACCCTGAGCCGAGTCTTGCAGGAAGACAAAGTTCAGGTCCTTCATTTCAGCTTCTGGCGTTCAGACCGTCGGGAGACGACCTGTAGACGAACGTTTCATCCAATCAGCACATTTCACGTTATATTTGTTGAGTTTTATTTAACAGCTGCGAGCTAAGCGCCGCACGAAGAGCATGCTGGGATACAGTGTCCTGCTGAAAGGGGGGGGGGATCTTCTGTTGCTCCTTGGAGGCAAAACAACCCTGAAGTCTCTGCTGATACGCAGTGAGGGGCGGTGCGTTCGAGGGTCGTCTGGACAAATCAGACTCCGACCAGAAGGAAAACAAGCTGCGGAACATTTTTGAACTCTTGATGTTGAGTCAGAAACTGAACATGATTATAACAAATCTATTCAAACACAATCACGTATATTAACATATAAATATATAAATATATATTCTAAAGTGGAAATTTATAGATGCTATGGATGTTTTATTTATTACAGCATGAACTGTTAATGTGAGAGAGAGTGTGTGTGCTGCACTGACTGTGAGGTCGAGTCTTAACGAACCCCGTGACCTCTGACCTTCACACAAACAAAACAAAGTTAAAATGTGAGGAAACAACATGGACGTCTGCAGCAAATTTCTTAATAAAACAAAATATCGGCGTCAATAACATTGTCACCTGACCGAGTCCCACCTGATGTGACATCACTTCCTGTTGTCATCATCTGAACAGGAGCTGATCACAGTTCAGCTGCTTTTATAAAAACAAAACATCATGGTGGATTTTAACGTGGGAATCGAACTTCAGGCTGTGATGTCACTGATGACATATCTGTGCTGCTGAGGTCAGAGGTCAGATTGGGGGTCCCCTTCAAACCATATTTGAATCTGTCCAGAAACTTTTCAGGATGACTCAGTGGCAGCTGGTTTCCATGGCAGCCACCACGTGAGTCCCGTGTCATACAGGCCGAGACTGAACCACTGGCTGTTGTCACGGTAACCACGGTGTCCGAGCATGAGCTTGACGACGAGTTGTTTGACGAACTTTTCCTTGTTGTTTCTGCTGCAGTGAAGTTTTGCATGAGTTTGTAACGAACTGTTGGAAAAACGATTCTACGAGAACCAACAATAAATCAGCTGTTTGCTACCGATGCTGTTTCCTGCCGTCCGATCAATAACACGCTACACAACATGCTACACAACATGCTACACCACCGTGACATGCTACACCACCACGACACGCTACACAACAACATGCTACACCACCGTGACATGCTACACAACAACATGCTACACCACCGTGACATGCTACACAACAACATGCTACACCACCATGACACACTACACAACATGCTACACCACCATGACATGCTACACCACCATTACACGCTACACTACACAACCAAAACATGCTATCCACCATGACATGCTACACAACAACATGCTACACCACCATGACACGCTACACAATATTTTACACCACCATGACACGCTACACAACAACATGCTACACAACATGCTACTACACAACAACATGCTATCCACCATGACATGCTACACAACAACATGCTACACCACCATGACATGCTACAGAACAACATGCTACACCAACAACCCGCTACACCACCATGACATGCTACACAACAACCCGCTACACAACATGCTACACAACAACATGCTACTCCACCACAACATGCTACACCACCACAACATGCTACACCACAACATGCTACACCACCATGACATGCTACACAACAACATGCTACACCACCATGACACGCTACACAACAACATGCTACACCACCACAACATGCTACACCACCATGACACGCTACACAACAACATGCTACACCACCACAACATGCTACACCACCATGACACGCTACACAACAACATGCTACACCACCATGACACGCTACACAACAACATACTACACCACCACAACATGCTACACCACCATGACATGCTACAGAACAACATGCTACACCACCATGACATGCTACACAACAACCCGCTACACAACAACATGCTACACCACCATGACAGGCTACACAACATGCTACACCACCATGACATGCTACACAACAACATGCTACACCACCACAACATGCTACACCACCATGACACGCTACACAACACAATTCAAAACATGTAACCAGACCAACCCTGTTTATCTGAGTGTTGATTTTAGAACAGTTGAAGCCCCTCCCTTTATCACAGAACCTTCACTTTCAATCTGTCACAAAATGACGATCATGTGACGTCTGACTTTTATTATCTGTATCATTATTATATCTCTTTTTTTACTCTGTCTCATATTGTTTGAAGTAAAGCACTTTATAACTTGTTTTGAAAAGGTCTTTACAAATAAAGTTATTATAATAACTTCACACGTACACTACCGTTCAAAAGTTTGGGGTCACCCAGACAATTTCGTGTTTTCCATGAAAACTCACACTTTTATTTATCAAATGAGTTGCAAAATGAATAGAAAATATAGTCAAGACATTGACAAGGTTAGAAATAATGATTTTTATTTGAAATATTAATTTTGTTCTTCAAACTTTGCTTTCGTCAAAGAATGCTCCATTTGCAGCAGTTCCAGCATTGCAGACCTTTGGCATTCTAGCTGTTAATGTGTTGAGGTAATCTGTAGAAATGTCCCCCCCCACGCTTCCTGAAGCCCCTCCCACAAGTGGGATTGGCTTGATGGGCACTTCCTGGTACCATACGGTCAAGCTGCTCCCACAGCAGCTCAATGGGGTTGAGATCTGGTGACTGCGCTGGCCACTCCATTACAGACAGCAGACCAGCTGCCTGCTTCTTCCCTAAAGAGTTCTTGCATAATGTGGAGGTGTGCTTTGGGTCATTGTCCTGTTGTAGGAGGGAACTGGCTCCAATCAAGCGCTGTCCACAGGGGATGGCATGGCGTTGCAAAATGGAGTGATAGCCTTCCTTATTTAAAATCCCTTTTACCTTGTACAAATCTCCCACTTTACCAGCACCAAAGCAGCCCCACCCCATCACATGACCTCCACCATGCTTGACAGATGGCGTCAGGCACTCTTCCAGCATCTTCTCACCTGTTCTGCGTCTCACAAATGTTCTTCTGTGTGATCCAAACACCTCAAACTTTGATTCGTCTGTCCATAACACTTTTTTCCAATCTTCCTCTGTCCAATGTCTGTGTTCTTTTGCCCATATCAATCTTTTCTTTTTATTGGCCAGTCTCAGATATGGCTCTTTCTTTGCCACTCTGCCTAGAAGGCCAGCATCCCGGAGTCGCCTCTTCACTGTAGACGTTGACACTGGCGTTTTGCGGGTACCATTTAAAGAAGCTGCCAGTTGAGGACCTGTGAGGCGTCTATTTCTCAAACTAGAGACTCTGATATACTTGTCTTCTTGCTGAGTTGTGCACCGGGGCCTCCCACTTCTCTTTCTACTCTGGTTAGAGCCCGTTTGTGCTGTTCTCTGAAGGGAGTAGTACACACCGTTGTAGGACATTTTCAGTTTCTTCACAATTTCTCGCATGGAACAGCCTTCATTTCTAAGAACAAGAATAGACTGGTGAGTTTCACATGAAAGTTCTCTTCTTCTGGCCATTTTGAGAGTATAATCGAACCCACACATGTGATGCTCCAGATACTCAACTAGCTCAAAGGAAGGCCAGTTCTATAGCTTCTCTCACCAGCAAAACAGTTTTCAGCTCTGCTAACATAATTGCACAAGGGTTTTCTAATCATCCATTAGTCTTCTAAGGCGATTAGCAAACACAATGTACCATTAGAACACTGGAGTGATAGTTGCTGGAAATGGGCCTCTATACACCTATGTAGATATTTCATTAAAAAACAGACGTTTCCACCTAGAATAGTCATTTACCACATGAACAATGTGTAGAGTGTATTTCTGATGAATTTAATGTTATCTTCATTGAAAAAAACTGTGCTTTTCTTTGAAAAATAAGGAAATTTCTAAGTGACCCCAAACTTTTGAACGGTAGTGTATAAACTGGAGTTTGTACGATACAAACTAACTTTATTATTCAGCAAACACTCATCAACGGTAACTCATGTTTCTGACAACATACGTAACATGACCGTCTATGGTATGCATGTACTGTATGTATCTATGTATATACATGTGCATATATAACGTCATCACGTTTCTGATGTCCGCACCAGGTGGACGGAACGCTGCTCCATAGCAACAGTAACTAAGGCCGAGCTAAGTGACTGCGAGATATGATGAAGATATCGCGAGAACACGGAGTGGAAACAGCCTGAGCCTGTAGAGAAGAACAACTTGGACCGGGACCAGACGCGGATCAAAGACGACCAGGACCTTATGGACCAGGACCAGTTAACATTGTGATTAAGAAAAAACCAGGACCCGGAGCAGAGCACAGAGACCGTTGGTTCAGGTCCACAGGTCAGTGACGTCAGAAACACAAAGTGTTGAAGACAGTTTTATTTTTTATTATTTGTGTTCGGTTCCGGTGATGAAGACAAGTTGTCTTTACTGAGACACTGAGGTTCGATCCCTGTCTTCCACCTGCCAAAGTGTCCTTGGGCAAGATGCTGAACCCTGAATGGCCCCTCATTGAAACAAGTGCTGCCCTGAATGAATGTGTGTGATCGAGTAGCAGCTTCTCCTCTTGACTGAACACGATGTGGCTCCTGCTTCCACTAGCTCCTCCCACACCAGAGTTTGGTGCCTGAAGGCTTCCGTCACTGCCAGCGTCCGCAGCGAGGTGTTGGGTCACCGCCTCTACAGACCTCTCTGACCCTCCAGATCGTCCCGCTTCACCCTCAGAACTGGTTTGGGCTTTTCAGGTGTGTCCGGCAGCTTTTCTCCAACTCACCACCAGGTGGCAATCAGCTGCTGTTTCTCCATCATGAGCGTTAACGTTGCTCAGAACATCGACCTCTTGGGACAAGAAGCCTGGTTCTCTCTGTCCGAATCACCCTGATGTAAAAGATTCCCGATGGAGCTGATGCAGACCACTGAAGATGTTATAACATGTTGTAGATACAAGGTGTTAGACAACTCTCTCTCTCTGTTGCTATAGGAACAGAGACGCACAAAGGTCCCCACTAAAGAGAAGAGTCACATGTGTGACCTTTGTGGGAAGAAGTTCAGATCCTCACGTGTTCACACTGGAGCCAAACTGTACAGCTGCCATCGGTGTGGAGTCGCGTTCAGAACGTCACGCAGACTGAAAGTCTACCAGTATACCCACCAAGGGAAACGTGCCGATGCCACCAGTGGGATTTGTTTTGAGAATATTGGTAAATTTCGATCCCACCAGCGTCGTCACACTGGACAGAAACTGATGAATGGTGAAAAACGGAAAAACCAGCAGCTCACGTCTTTCGTGGTTTTCTGTCAAATGAAAGATTCCTGCGCGTCTGTGTCGCTCTTCACACGACCTGACGATCATATGTATTTAATTATTAATCGATGGTGTGGGATCATGAATCCGGTTCTGGAGCGAACCAAACAAACAAGATAAAAACAGGACTTTCTTCTTCCTTCTGTCTTCAGACTTTTATCATCAACACGTTTAAAACCATGAAACCTGATGTATTGTTCCACATTAAACATTTAAGGTGTGAGGTCATGTTTCCGTCTGTGAACCAAACAATTCACAGAATTAACGCAAAGAAAAGTTCTGTGATTTAAAACCAAACCAGGAAACTGACAACACGTCCTCAGAACTTTGATTGACAGGTAAGCATCAGTACGTGAGGAGGGCGGGGCTTAGTGACGATTAGTTTTACAAACAGCAGTCGATGACTGACAGTCAGCGTGAAGTCCTCTGATTGGCTGGTTGTGTTAAGTAGGTGGGACCACATGCCTGGGGAAGAAGATCTAAATGTAATTCTGCCTGTAGGGGGCGTGGTTTGTCTGTGAAAGGTGAAAAGTTGGTGTTGCTTTTCTCCTTTATTCTTATTAACATATTTTCTTATTTAAAGAAATTCAAAAAATGTAACTGATCAGAAACACTTGAACAAACATCAGTGAGAGAAGAACGACCTGAAATGACAGAAACATCTTTGACAAACATTTATTTAACGTCTACTGAGATTGTTTGTTTGGTCCATGTCCCATCTGCTAACATGGAGGAAGTTTATGACTTGTACTGTAACCAGACACCAGGGGGCGATACAGATGTTTCAGTTAAATATTGTGTGTTTTTAAGTTTCCTTATGTGACAGTAACTATAGTGAAGAGTAAATCCCATCAGGATCCATCAAATAGGAGCCAGCAGATTTCCCAGAATTCCCCTGGAGGCGAACACAGTGCGGCGGTCCCATGTGGGTCCAGATCACCTGATGGTGCGGTACATCATAAAGTCCACTGTGGTGCATCGTGGGAACTTGCCGATAGAGCTCTCCTCCACCGGCGTGTAGACTTTAATCTGCCGCATGTGAGTGTCTCTGCCGTTCTGGTGGTTGGCCAACACGGCTATCTGTATCATGAAGGTGCTGATTGGCTCGTTTGTCCGCTGACACACACACACACACACACACACACACACACACACACACACACACACACACACACACACACACACACACACACACACACACACACACACACACACACACACACACACACACACACACACACACGATTAAGCACACAGAAAAACAAACTGACTTCCACTCATGAAGGTTTATTTCGACAGTTCCTCACCTGGTTGATGAGAGAGATGTGGATCCAGCCGCTCGGCTCCACCATCTCCAGCTGCTGCAGAGACAAGAGAAGAAGAAGTCAGGTTCTGAACGTCCGCCTGTTTAGCAAACGGCAGAAGACGCCAGTGTGTTACCCGGATTTCCTGCAGGTTGTGGAAGTTGTTGCCGACTCGGACAGAGATCTTACTGGGCGTGTAGCTCTCGTCAGATTTATAATCAGCATAAATACACAACATCTTCACCGTCGTCCTCCTCCTGAACACAACACACACACACACATTTTTTTTAAGAATAAGGTTCATGGTGTAAAATATCAAACATCATTACATTTCTTTATCATCAGTGTGTGATTTTTAATATTTACAGTATCTATCAGCACAAACTGCTCAAGGTGATCAGATTGTCCCATTTCACTATTATCTGTGTTAGAATAAATAAACATGTTTGACTCTGGAGTGAAAAGGCTGTCACATGTAGAGATGCAGATTTAATATCGAACATGTTTTACTCCCTAATATCAGAATCAGATCCCAAAGATAAAGGTTTTTTTAAAACATCCACATGGTTAAAAAACCTCCGGGTGTTGTTTAGTGGTCAGATCCAGATGTGCAGCTTTTGACCATGAACACGTCCTCGTACTGAAAGAACTCAGTTACCTGAACTGTATGTTCACCAGGTGAGGCTGCGATCCGTCCGACTGCCAGTACGTCTCCAGGTTATCGTCTCGCAGCTGGTCCACCCCGAAACCTGCACAGAGCAACGACACTGTTTCTCTGTGTGCACGCACGCGCGCGCACACACACACACACACACACACACACACACACACACACACACACACACACACACACACACACACACACACACACACACACACACACACACACACACACAGGGTCTGACCGGGTTTACAGGACGAGAGCGACCAAACTGCCTGGGATCCGATCTCTCGGACCGTCCCCGTCCGCTCCAGCTGCTTGGGGTCGGCGCCCGGTGGCGTTTTGCTCGGCGTGGCCATCCTCCTGTCACAGAGAAAGAAAAGAACACGTGGATCTGAGTCACGTTTACAACATCCCAGGGACACGTTGTGTTTTAAAGGAGACATATTATGGGATGGTCACTGACCGTTCAGAAACCTCCTGCTGGGGCCTTAACTCCCGAGCGTCTTCAGCAGCTTCTTCAGGATCTGACTCTGGCTCAAACTGATACGGCAGGAACACTACGTTCTCTCCATCAGCCATTTGTCTCCATTCAGCTCGACTGTTGCTATGGTTACGTCCAGACGTTAGTTTCAGGAACTAAATCAAATTGTAGAACAGGAGCATAATATGTCTGCTTTAAAAACAGTTCGGATCTTTACTGATCCTCAACGTACAGAATAAATACAAACTGTATGAGACACTAACGTTACAGAACATATATATACAGCGTGTGGCTTCTTAGTCCTCAGGATAAAGATGTTCCTGACATGTTATTCACAGATGCACTAAGTTATGCACTGGATGGATTGACTGGATTTAGCTTTAGAAGCTAACGTGAAGCTAACGTTGGTCCAACGCGCTCAAACTTAACTTCAAACGGTCAAAATAAAAGTTGAACTCACGGTGACAGTCGTTCAAAGTCTCAGGTCGCGAGACGCGAGGCGCGTTCACACAAACACACTCAAGCTTCAGGCTAACAGGCTAACAAGCTAACGAGCTAACATGCTACATCTCCCACTCTGCAGCGTCCGAGGAGTCGCGTCCTGATGTCGTCACCGGCACCGGCGCGCGCTTTGTGCGTGTGCGCCGCCATGTTTGGCGCCGGCTCCAGGAGACGAACACGTTGCTGCGGAGAAGAAGTTTCACTGCGGATCATTTCTCTGCTGACGTCGCTTCTTGTCTGATTCCTTCGAGCACGGGAACCGGAGCCGAACAGCGGTGAGTGTCGGACTCTTCCTCCCGGATTCCACCGCCTCTCTTCGGCCTCGTTCCGCCGAATGTACCATGTTGAGCAGCTGTCAGTGCGGGGCCTCCGCGGCTAACGCGAAGCTAACGGCTAGCTCCTCCGTGTTAGCCGCGGTTAGCTCGTAGTTAGCGTTCATTTAAACCGCAGCTAACTAAACACACACGTGATCTCACGTGACACTTTGAACATGTACGTCTGTTCAACGCAGCCGCGGCTGCACTGTTTTCTGTGGAGCCACATCCCGTTCACTTGTTCTGGGGTTACAAGTTGTCTCGTGTTCTAATGAAGGTGAGAAGATAAAAGGTAGAAGATGAAAGGTTCCTGTGTGATCTCCGGGGTCAGCACGTGCATTCGGCTCGTGAGGGACTCGTGTATCACCAGGACGAATCCAACTGGGACGTCACACAACGAGTCTGCGGTCGAATGTGACGAGTCACAAGCGAACAGAAGTGACATGTTCGTTTCAATTCACTGATTCGACACAAGATGAATCTGAACCGGACACGCCTTGAACCCGGGAGCTTCCGCCTGGAGGCCCCAGGAGAGATGCTCCCATGGCCTGAGCCGCTGGGATCCATGAAACCACTTTACAGCCTTAGACCTGAAACCATCAGCTGGAGCTGCTGGCCGGAGCCTTTTGTTAAAGGCTGCTCACTCCAGAATGTGTTGCTTCAGCAGAGTTGTTGTCTGTCTGAATTTCACCATCAGCTGTGCCACATTCATTTACTCCTCCAGACTTCCTCGCCATCACATCGTTTCTCTTTGGTCTGTTTCAGCTCCTCGGGTGCGAGCGTCCGGCGGCCCAGCCTCCACCATGGCGGATAAAAACACCAGGATCGCCATCGTCAGCCACGACAAATGTAAACCTAAGAAATGCCGTCAGGAGTGCAAGAAGAGCTGCCCCGTGGTCCGGATGGGTGAGTGTTCGCTCAGTAATATGAGGATGGAGGAGCGGAGTTGTTCTTAAGGAGCTTCCTGTGTGTTCTCAGGTAAGCTGTGCATCGAGGTGACGCCGCAGAGTAAGATCGTGTGGATCTCCGAGTCTCTGTGTATCGGCTGCGGTATCTGCATCAAGGTAACGACGTGTGGGGGGTTTATGATGGAGGGCAGGTGATTGTGACAGACAACCCAACTTTATTTTGATGGGGTTTCTATGAATCAGTGATTTATTGTGTTGTGTTTTTTGTGGGTGTTGTTTGGTTATTCTGACGTCGTTGTGTCTTTGTAGAAATGTCCGTTTGGAGCGTTGTCTATCGTCAACCTGCCCAGCAACCTGAAGAAGGAAACCACACACCGATACTGCGCCAACTCCTTCAAACTGCACCGGTACGCTGCCGCTTTAACACACACGTCTGTCACGTCATTTTCTCTGTATGATGATGAACATGTTGTGAATGTGTCACATGTTCTGATTCCATATTTCTACTCCTGGACTTTAACGTTTGGACAGAGAACTGATCTGACACCAGTGAATTTAAAACAATAATAACTTGTATACAGTATATGAACAGCTGTCGGGTTCTGACCCTGTGTGTACTGAGTTATTGTCTTGTTGTTCGAACTGAACAAGAGTTACAAGCTTTAAAAAGGACGGAGGTCTTCCAGGACATGTCCCTTTTACTCGTGTCAAGCTCCAGCGTCAAATATCAAAGTATGCACATGCTCCAGGAAATCATCTGATCTGAAGACGGTTCAAACCGGTGGCAGAACAGATCGGCTGCTGTTTGGGAGCAAAGTGAATTCTGGGAAAATAAAATCTCAGTTTTATCCGCAGGTGAAACGAATGAACTTTGAAGACGTGACATCAGTTCATAGATTCACTGACTTAACCTTTTCAGATTCTCTGGTCACAAACGCTTGAGCTCAGTTGGAACGAGATCTATTTGTTTATCTCGACAGGAAAGAATCATTCAGATTTAATATGTGGAAGATTTTGTTTTTAAACAGGATTTATGTATTTTCTGCAGTTTTTGTAAAGTGTGTGTGTCTCTGTGTGTGTGTCTCTGTGTGTGTAGGCTGCCTATCCCCAGACCTGGTGAGGTTCTGGGTCTTGTGGGGACCAACGGTATCGGGAAGTCCACAGCTCTGAAGATTCTGGCTGGAAAACAGAAACCCAACCTGGGGAAGTACGATGTGAGTAACACACACAAACACACACACAGGTTACTGATGTGAGTATAACAAACACACACACAGGTTAATGATGTGAGTGTAACACACACACATGTTACTGATGTGAGTGTAACACACACAGCTTAGTGATGTGAGTGTAACACACACAAACACACACACATGTTACTGATGTGAGTGTAACACACACAGCTTAGTGATGTGAGTGTAACACACATGTTGCTGATGTGAGTGTAACACACACACATGTTGCTGATGTGAGTGTAACACACACACATGTTACTGATGTGAGTGTAACACACACAGCTTAGTGATGTGAGTGTAACACAAACACACACATGTTACTGATGTGAGTGTAACACACACAGCTTAGTGATGTGAGTGTAACACAAACACACACATGTTGCTGATGTGAGTGTAACACACACATGTTACTGATGTGAGTGTAACACACACAGCTTAGTGATGTGAGTGTAACACAAACACACACATGTTGCTGATAGATGGAAACGTTGAGCGTCGTTTGTTGCTGTGCGGATGAGATAAGATGTGGGCGGAGCTTCTCTCCCACCAAACGTCTGAAATTGTCTTCATGTCATAAATCACATGGATCAAAATACTCAGCAGATTCAAATAAAGATCAAATATGAGCATATGTTCAGTTTTACTCTAGATTTAAAAAGTCGTATTCTTTTCTAATCCATTCTATTTTTTTTCTGTTCTTTTTGATTTGATTAAATTAGTATGAGTTTCTATTAATCTTTTTTTTTTATTTGACACAGTAAAGTAGAACTAGAATCATAAATAAGAATCAGAATAAAATATGGAGGAAATTCAATGATTTAAAATAAAGTGAATAATTTTGTTCACGCTCGTCTTTTTTTATCGTCTGGAATCTAAATCAAAATGTTCTATTTATTAATTATCTCAGCAATAATAAAACTCGTTATGGTTATTAAAACACGTTTTCTCAGTTTCAATTTCACTTTTCACACTTATTTCATATTCATCTTCTACGTCATACTTATGTTCCATCTCTCGTGTGTCTGATAATAACATACATGAGAATCTGCTGCTCATGTGTTCGTATGTAACTGAACATTGATGGAATCCGTCTGTGGCCTCCGGACTTTCCCAGAATCCTCCAGACTGGCAGGAGATCTTGACGTACTTCAGAGGATCCGAGCTGCAGAACTATTTCACCAAAATCCTGGAGGACGACCTGCGGGCCATCGTCAAGCCGCAGTACGTCGACCAGATCCCGAAGACCGTCAAGGTAACGAGGAAGTTCAGTGGGGGGGGTCAGACCATTGAGGGCTGGGTGTAATTCTTCACCTCTACCTCCAGGGGTCGGTAGGAGCCATCCTGAGCAGGAAAGACGACACAGACACACAAAGAATCGTCTGTGATCAGCTCGGTAACACACACACACACACACACACACACACACACACACACACACACACACACACAGGTCCTGTGGGGGTTAGGGTTAAACAAAGTTTCCCACGACTCAGAAGGTAAATTGTGAATGTAGATTCCGACTCTACCTCGAGGACCTGAGGTCAAAGACGTTTCTTCCAGCTCCGGGCTCATGACTTCATAACGGCTCCTGCAGATGTTGATATGATTCATAGTGTTTACACAAACTGACTGGATCTTTATTGTGATTGGCTGTTGCCGGGCAGATCTGACTCACCTGCGGGAGAGGAACGTGGAGGATCTGTCCGGCGGCGAGCTGCAGAGGTTCGCCTGCGCAGTCGTCTGTATCCAGAGGGCCGACATGTGAGGAAGCCGCACACACACTTGTACAAGGTGTGGACACACACACACACACACACACACACACACACACACACACTGACGGCTGTTGTGTCTCTGCTGCAGCTTCATGTTTGACGAACCGTCCAGTTACCTGGATGTGAAACAGAGGCTGAAGGCCGCCATCACCATCCGCTCGCTCATCACCCCCGACAGGTGACTCACCTGGTTAAAGCAATAATGTGTACGGTTTCAGTTCATGTTCATTTTATATCATGGTGTTTATAATTATTACTATTAACTTGTGTCAGGTATATCATCGTGGTGGAACATGACCTGAGTGTGTTGGACTACCTGTCCGACTTTATCTGCTGTTTGTACGGAGTCCCCAGCGCCTACGGTGTGGTCACCATGCCCTTCAGTGTCCGAGAGGGTAACACACACACACAGGGTCACACTAACTCACACACACACACACACAGGGTCACACTAACTCACACACACACACACATAGGGTCACACTAACTCACACACACACACACACACACACACACACAGGGTCACACTAACTCACACACACACACACACAGGGTCACACTAACTCACACACTAACTCACACACACACACACAGGGTCACACTAACTCACACACACACACACACACAGGGTCACACTAACTCACACACACACACAGGGTCACACTAACTCACACACACACACACACACACACACACACACACACACACAGGGTCACACTAACCCACACACACACACACACACAGGGTCACACTAACTCACACACACACAGGGTCACACTAACTCACACACACACAGGGTCACACTAACTCACACACACACACACACACACACACAGGGTCACACTAACCCACACACACACACACACAGGGTCACACTAACTCACACACACACAGGGTCACACTAACCCACACACACACAGGGTCACACTAACCCACACACACACAGGGTCACACTAACCCACACACACACACACACACACACACACACAGGGTCACACTAACTCTCACACACACACACAGGGTCACACTAACTCACACACACACACACACACACACACAGGGTCACACTAACTCACACACACACACAGAGTCACTAACCCACACACACACAGGGTCACACTAACTCTCACACACACACACACACACAGGGTCACACTAACTCACACACACACAGGGTCACACTAACTCACACACACACAGGGTCACACTAACTCACACACACACAGGGTCACACACACACACACACACACACAGGGTCACACTAACTCTCACACAGTAACCGATTGTCTCTTCCACTGCTTCAGCTCGTTCCTCCTTCTCCGTCCTGCAGGTATCAACATCTTCCTGGATGGTTACGTTCCCACGGAGAACCTCAGGTTCCGTGAGACCTCATTGGTCTTCAAAGTGGCAGAGACGGCCAATGAGGAGGAGGTGAAGCGACTCCGTCACTACCAGGTGCGTCTTCACTTCCTGTCTTCTTCACTTGGATCAGTGAAGTCATCGTGATGTGTCGTCTGGTTCTACTTCACATTTAAGACTTCACGAGAACCAGTTCCATGTTGGTCCTCTGGTTTAAAGACGAGGGTTGTGTTGTGATGGTTGTGTTGTGATGGTTGTGTTGTGTTGTGAGGGTTGTGTTGTGATGGTTGTGTTGTGATGGTTGTGATGGTTGTGTTGTGATGGTTGTGTTGTGATGGTTGAGATGGTTGTGTTGTGATGGTTGTGTTGTGATGGTTGTGATGTGATGGTTGTGTTGTGATGGTTGTGATGTGATGGTTGTGTTGTGATGGTTGTGATGTTTGTCTTGTGATGGTTGTGTTGTGATGGTTGTGATGTGATGTTTGTTTTGTGATGGTTGTGTTGTGATGTTTGTGTTGTGATGGTTGTGATGGTTGTGTTGTGATGTTTGTGTTGTGATGGTTGTGATGTGATGGTTGTGTTGTGATGTTTGTGTTGTGATGGTTGTGATGTTTGTCTTGTGATGGTTGTGATGTTTGTTTTGTGATGGTTGTGATGTGATGTTTGTGTTGTGATGTTTGTCTTGTGATGTTTGTGTTGTGATGGTTGTCTTGTGATGGTTGTGTTGTGATGTGATGGTTGTGTTGTGATGGTTGAGATGGTTGTGATGGTTGAGATGGTTGTGTTGTGTTGTGATGGTTGTGATGTGATGGTTGTGATGTGATGGTTGTGATGTGATGTTTGTGATGTTTGTTTTGTGATGGTTGTGTTGTGATGTTTGTTTTGTGATGGTTGTGATGTGATGTTTGTTTTGTGATGGTTGTGTTGTGATGGTTGTGATGTTTGTGTTGTGATGGTTGTGATGTTTGTGTTGTGATGGTTGTGATGTTTGTCTTGTGATGTTTGTGATGTGATGTTTGTTTTGTGATGTTTGTGTTGTGATGGTTGTGATGGTTGTGTTGTGATGTTTGTCTTGTGATGGTTGTGCTGTGATGTTTGTTTTGTGATGTTTGTGTTGTGATGGTTGTGATGGTTGTGATGTGATGTTTGTTTTGTGATGGTTGTGATGTGATGTTTGTTTTGTGATGGTTGTGTTGTGATGTGATGTTTGTGTTGTGATGTTTGTCTTGTGATGGTTGTGATGTGATGTTTGTTTTGTGATGGTTGTGTTGTGATGTGATGTTTGTGATGTGATGTTTGTCTTGTGATGGTTGTGATGTGATGTTTGTTTTGTGATGGTTGTGTTGTGATGTGATGTTTGTGTTGTGATGTTTGTCTTGTGATGGTTGTGATGTGATGTTTGTGATGTTTGTGTTGTGATGTTTGTCTTGTGATGGTTGTGATGGTTGTGATGTGATGTTTGTGATGTTTGTGTTGTGATGTTTGTGTTGTGATGGTTGTCTTGTGATGGTTGTGATGTGATGTTTGTCTTGTGATGGTTGTGATGTGATGGTTGTGATGTGATGTTTGTGATGTTTGTTTTGTGATGGTTGTGTTGTGATGTTTGTGTTGTGATGTTTGTCTTGTGATGGTTGTGATGTTTGTTTTGTGATGGTTGTGTTGTGATGGTTGTGATGTTTGTTTTGTGATGGTTGTGTTGTGATGGTTGTGATGTGATGTTTGTGTTGTGATGTTTGTCTTGTGATGGTTGTGATGTTTGTGTTGTGATGGTTGTGATGTTTGTCTTGTGATGGTTGTGATGTGATGTTTGTTTTGTGATGTTTGTGATGTGATGTTTGTTTTGTGATGTTTGGGTTGTGATGGTTGTGTTGTGATGTTTGTCTTGTGATGGTTGTGATGGTTGTGCTGTGATGTTTGTTTTGTGATGTTTGTGTTGTGATGGTTGTGATGGTTGTGATGTGATGTTTGTTTTGTGATGGTTGTGTTGTGATGGTTGTGTTGTGATGGTTGTGATGGTTGTGTTGTGATGGTTGAGATGGTTGTGTTGTGATGGTTTTGTTGTGATGGTTGTGATGTGATGGTTGTGTTGTGATGTTTGTGATGTGATGGTTGTGTTGTGATGGTTGTGATGTTTGTCTTGTGATGGTTGTGTTGTGATGGTTGTGATGTGATGTTTGTTTTGTGATGGTTGTGTTGTGATGGTTGTGATGTTTGTGTTGTGATGGTTGTGATGTGATGTTTGTGTTGTGATGGTTGTGATGGTTGTGTTGTGATGTTTGTGTTGTGATGGTTGTGATGTGATGGTTGTGTTGTGATGTTTGTGTTGTGATGGTTGTGATGTTTGTCTTGTGATGGTTGTGATGTTTGTTTTGTGATGGTTGTGATGTGATGTTTGTGTTGTGATGTTTGTCTTGTGATGTTTGTGTTGTGATGGTTGTCTTGTGATGGTTGTGTTGTGATGTGATGGTTGTGTTGTGATGGTTGAGATGGTTGTGATGGTTGAGATGGTTGTGTTGTGTTGTGATGTGATGGTTGTGATGTGATGTTTGTGATGTTTGTTTTGTGATGGTTGTGATGTGATGTTTGTTTTGTGATGGTTGTGTTGTGATGGTTGTGATGTTTGTGTTGTGATGGTTGTGATGTTTGTGTTGTGATGGTTGTGATGTTTGTCTTGTGATGTTTGTGATGTGATGTTTGTTTTGTGATGTTTGTGTTGTGATGGTTGTGATGGTTGTGATGTTTGTTTTGTGATGGTTGTGATGTGATGTTTGTTTTGTGATGGTTGTGTTGTGATGTGATGTTTGTGATGTGATGTTTGTCTTGTGATGGTTGTGATGTGATGTTTGTTTTGTGATGGTTGTGTTGTGATGTGATGTTTGTGATGTGATGTTTGTCTTGTGATGGTTGTGATGTGATGTTTGTTTTGTGATGGTTGTGTTGTGATGTTTGTGATGTGATGTTTGTCTTGTGATGGTTGTGATGTGATGTTTGTTTTGTGATGGTTGTGTTGTGATGTGATGTTTGTGTTGTGATGTTTGTCTTGTGATGGTTGTGATGGTTGTGATGTGATGTTTGTGATGTTTGTGTTGTGATGTTTGTCTTGTGATGGTTGTGATGTTTGTGTTGTGATGTTTGTCTTGTGATGGTTGTGATGTGATGTTTGTTTTGTGATGGTTGTGTTGTGATGTGATGTTTGTGATGTGATGTTTGTCTTGTGATGGTTGTGATGTGATGTTTGTTTTGTGATGGTTGTGTTGTGATGTGATGTTTGTGTTGTGATGTTTGTCTTGTGATGGTTGTGATGGTTGTGATGTGATGTTTGTGATGGTTGTGATGTTTGTCTTGTGATGGTTGTGATGGTTGTGATGTGATGTTTGTGATGTTTGTGTTGTGATGTTTGTCTTGTGATGTTTGTCTTGTGATGGTTGTGATGTGATGTTTGTGATGTTTGTTTTGTGATGGTTGTGTTGTGATGTTTGTGTTGTGATGTTTGTCTTGTGATGGTTGTGATGTTTGTTTTGTGATGGTTGTGTTGTGATGGTTGTGATGTTTGTTTTGTGATGGTTGTGTTGTGATGGTTGTGATGTGATGTTTGTGTTGTGATGTTTGTCTTGTGATGGTTGTGATGTTTGTGTTGTGATGGTTGTGATGTTTGTCTTGTGATGGTTGTGATGTGATGTTTGTTTTGTGATGTTTGTGATGTGATGTTTGTTTTGTGATGTTTGGGTTGTGATGGTTGTGTTGTGATGTTTGTCTTGTGATGGTTGTGCTGTGATGTTTGTTTTGTGATGTTTGTGTTGTGATGGTTGTGATGTTTGTCTTGTGATGGTTGTGATGTGATGTTTGTCTTGTGATGGTTGTGTTGTGATGTGATGTTTGTGTTGTGATGTTTGTCTTGTGATGGTTGTGATGGTTGTGATGTGATGTTTGTTTTGTGATGGTTGTGTTGTGATGTTTGTGTTGTGATGTTTGTGTTGTGATGTTTGTCTTGTGATGGTTGTGATGTTTGTTTTGTGATGGTTGTGATGTGATGTTTGTTTTGTGATGGTTGTGTTGTGATGTTTGTGTTGTGATGTTTGTGTTGTGATGTTTGTCTTGTGATGGTTGTGATGTTTGTTTTGTGATGGTTGTGATGTTTGTTTTGTGATGGTTGTGATGTTTGTTTTGTGATGGTTGGGTTGTGATGTTTGTCTTGTGATGTTTGTCTTGTGATGTTTGTCTTGTGATGGTTGTGATGTTTGTGATGTGATGTTTGTGTTGTGATGGTTGTGATGTGATGTTTGTGTTGTGATGTTTGTCTTGTGATGTTTGTGTTGTAATGGTTGTGATGATTGCGTGGTGATGGTTGCATGGAGATGGTTGTGTTGTGATGGTTGTCTTGTGATGTTTGTGTTGTGATGTTTGTGTTGTGATGGTTGGGATGATTGCGTGGTGATGGTTGGGTTGTGATGGTTGTGTTGTGATGGCTGTGATGTTTGTGTTGTGATGGTTGCGTGGAGATGTTTGTGTTGTGATGGTTGCGTGGAGATGTTTGTGTTGTGATGGTTGCGTGGAGATGTTAAGGATCCTGCCATGGTTGATTTCTTGTTGTGATTGTGTTTCAGTATCCAGACATGTCCAAGAAGATGGGCGAGTTCATGTTGGATATTAAAGGAGGGGATTTCACGGACTCTGAGATCATGGTGATGCTGGGAGAGAACGGTGCGTGTTTCCCTTTGATGATGAACACGGCTCCTCTGGTTCTCCTCTGATGTTCAGGCTGTCGTCAGCCACGTTATCCAGATCCAATCAATCAAATTATATTTGTATAGCCCATATTCACAAATCCCAGTTTGTCTCATGGTCTTTAACAAGGTGAGACATCCTCTGTCCTTAACCCTCAACAAGAGTAAAACTACTAAAAAAAACCTTAACAGGTAAAGAAGGTAGAAACCTCAGAGACACATGTGAGGGTCCGTCTCCCAGGACGGACACAAGTGAACAGATGTCAAGTGTAAAGGAGAACATCAGAAAGATAAAGGTTTTAGCAGCATTGATGAGGGTAAACAACATTTAATGAGTTCTGTCAGGGCCCATGTTCCATCCTGTTATCCTGTGGACAGACAGTGAGACAGGCAGAGAGACAGTGAGACAGGCAGAGAGACAGTGAGACAGGCAGAGAGACAGTGAGACAGGCAGAGAGACAGTGAGACAGGCAGAGAGACAGTGAGACAGGCAGAGAGACAGTGAGACAGGCAGACAGACAGTGAGACAGGCAGAGAGACAGTGAGACAGGCAGACAGACAGTGAGACAGGCAGAGAGACAGTGAGACAGGCAGAGAGACAGTGAGACAGGCAGAGAGACAGTGAGACAGGCAGACAGACAGTGAGACAGGCAGAGAGACAGTGAGACAGGCAGACAGACAGTGAGACAGGCAGAGAGACAGTGAGACAGGCAGAGAGACAGTGAGATAGGCAGAGAGACAGTGAGACAGGCAGAGAGACAGTGAGACAGGCAGACAGACAGTGAGACAGGCAGCTGTGAACACAACAAGGTAAAAGTGGAGGTTGTGAAAATGTGTGTGTTTGTGTGCAGGCACAGGGAAGACGACCTTCATCAGGATGTTGGCTGGAGGACTCAAACCTGACGAGGGAGGTGAGCGTCTCACACACACACACACACACACACACACACACACACACACACACTCTGACCTCCTCTCTCTCTCTCTCTGTCTCTCTCTCACACACACACACACACACACACACACACACTCTGACCTCCTCTCTCTCTCTCTCACACACACACACACACACACACTCTGACCTCCTCTCTCTCTCTCTCTCACACACACACACACACACACACACACACACACACACACACACACTCTGACCTCCTCTCTCTCTCTCTCACACACACACACACACACACACTCTGACCTCCTCTCTCTCTCTCTCTCACACACACACACACACACACTCTGACCTCCTCTCTCTCTCTCTCTCTCACACACACACACACACACTCTGACCTCCTCTCTCTCTCTCTCACACACACACACACACACTCTGACCTCCTCTCTCTCTCTCTCACACACACACACACACACACTCTGACCTCCTCTCTCTCTCACACACACACACACTCTGACCTTCTCTCTCTCTCTGTCTCTCTCTCTCACACACACACACACACACACACTCTGACCTCCTCTCTCTCTCTCTCACACACACACACACACACACTCTGACCTTCTCTTCCCCCCCCCCAGGTGATGTTCCCACCCTCCTCGTCAGCTACAAGCCTCAAACCATCAGCCCCAAGTTTAAGGTTTGTTTCATCAGCAGCTGAAAACAATGAAACATAACGTCAGTGAGCTCAGTTCACACCTGCAGCGACACACACACACTCTATGACACACACACACACTAACACACACTCTATGACACACACTCTAACACACACACTAACACACACTCTATGACAAACACACCACTATCAATGTGTTCTCACCAGGATTTATCTCATAGCAAAAAAACTCACCATGTGAAAGAAAGAAAAATAACTGGATCCAGATCAGAGCTCTGCTGATTACATCATCCTGCTGGGAGGGAGGGGGGGAGGGCATCAATCATTAAACATAAACAACTTCTCTATGTTTGGTTGTTTTTCTGTTTTCTTTTTATTTATAAATATATATAATATAAAGGGTTAGGGGGGTTAGCCCCTGACCCCTCTAACCCTGTGTGTGTGTGTGTGTGTGTGTGTGTGTGTGTGTGTGTGTGTGTGTGTGTGTGTGTGTGTGTGTGTGTGTGTGTGTGTGTGTGTGTGTGTGTGTGTGTGTGTGTGTGTGTGTGTGTGTGTAGGGCAGCGTCCGAGCTCTGCTGCATGAGAAGATCCGAGACGCCTACACTCACCCTCAGTTCATCACAGACGTGATGAAGCCGCTTCAGATCGAGAGCATCATCGATCAGGACGTGAGCAAAAATTATTGATTATAATTGAATGATTAATTCCGATTGATTGACGGGATGTTAACGCCCCCCCCTCCCCCCTCCTCCCTCCAGGTGCAGAACCTGTCTGGTGGCGAGCTGCAGCGAGTCGCTCTCACTCTGTGTTTGGGGAAACCTGCTGATGTTTATCTCATTGACGAACCGTCGGCGTACCTGGACTCTGAGCAGCGGCTGATGGCCGCCAGGGTCATCAAGAGGTCACACGCTACTTTACCCAGAATTCTACAGCAAAATAAAAAGAAATTGTGAAGTTGTTTCCTGTTTGAATCTTCCTTCATGTTCCTTCATGTCCGACACGTGTGCAGGTACATCCTCCACGCCAAGAAGACTGCGTTCGTCGTGGAGCACGACTTCATCATGGCGACCTACCTGGCCGACAGAGTCATCGTGTTCGACGGTATTCCCTCCAGGCAGACCGCCGCCAACACGTAAGATGAGAAAAGACATTTTTAAAAAGGCTCAAACGTTAAACTGTATTTAAAATGAATTTCTCTCGGTCAGGCCCCAGGGTCTGTTGGCAGGAATGAACCGTTTCCTGTCGCTGCTGGAAATCACGTTCAGACGAGACCCAAACAACTTCAGACCCCGGATCAACAAACTCAACTCCATCAAGGTGTTTACACCTGAACTTCTACTCTTGAAACAACTTTGATTTATACACGATTAAAGATTTGACAACATCAAACTGCTGTTTATTCTACCTGAGTGATTCTCATGATTTCAAACTGCTCTCATCACTCTGACCGTTTCCCTTTGTTTTCTCAGGACACTGAACAGAAGAAGAGCGGAAATTATTTCTTCCTTGACGACTGAGACGACTTCCTGTGGTGCCCCAGCACGACTTCCTGTGGTGCCCCAGCACGACTTCCTGTGGTGCCCCAGCACGACTTCCTGTGGTGCCCCAGCTCGACTTCCTGTGGTGCCCCAGCTCGACTTCCTGTGGTGCCCCAGCTCGACTTCCTGTGGTGCCCCAGCTCGACTTCCTGTGGTGCCCCAGCACGACTTCCTGTGGTGCCCCAGCTCGACTTCCTGTGGTGCCCCAGCACGACTTCCTGTGGTGCCCCAGCACGACTTCCTGTGGTGCCCTTCATTCAGGCTGTGTTCAAATGATAAACAACTTTATTCCACCACAGTTTCTGACCTCGTTTCTTATTTTCTCTGTAACGGCTGAAATGTTT